>NC_134538.1:135141732-135144232 GCF_050624435.1 Tenrec ecaudatus | reverse complement strand
TTCATGTTCTTTAAATTTTATAGAGGATGTTATTTTTTCCACTCAGTTTGTTAACTCTCAGTCTTTTTATTGCCTCAGACATTAACAGTTCATGTTAAAAAATAATTAATGATACTATGCCATAGTCTTCCCTGTGTCTTAGTATACCTGTTCAGCAAGACATAGAACTGTCATGGAAAAGAACATACAGGAAGCGTTTGAAGACGCTAACGGTCAGCAACGTTTGTTTCCTGTTTGTTTTCCTAGTCTTTCTTTGGCAGTCCTGAGGGCCAATGGGCACCGACCGGACAGCCTATCACTCGAATGCACCAACAACATAAACTGACACTCAATTCAACTCTTTACATGTTGTTTCCAAATCTGTCCCACCATCATACCAACAGGAATGATGCTGAAAAGCTAGGAATGTTTCTGTTCATGTAAAGACAGTAACAACAAAAACCTTTCTTTGAAAAATCTCATGATCATGGCCTACGTGTTTTTCCCCTGCAGCTCTACAAACTGTTTTGTGAAAAGATCCAGGAAGAAGGAGAGAGGAGGGAAGGAGAGAGGAGGGGAGAAGGAGAGAGAAGGGGAGAAGGAGAGAGGAGGGGAGAAGGAAAGGGTGAGAGAAAAGAACTCCCACAGTACCGAGCGGTTGAAATTCCAGTAACATGCAGTGAATGTTCGAAGCCATTTCAATTAGCTTGTAAACATTATCTTTGTTTCATAGAACATCTCTCTATTTTATATGCATATTAAAAATAAAACTATTTGTGATATAAGCAAAATACTCTAGGAGGAGAAGTATAATCACGTATTGGCATTATTTCCAAATTGCCCTGCTCTAAGCTCAAAGCATACACATAGACTAGGGAGAGTAGATGCGCTTTTAAGTAGACTTTGAGCATTTCATCAATAATTTCTAGTAGCAAGCTTCTTATCCTGTTGACTCTTTCTGCATTTCATACAAATATACTGAAAAACACTGTACAGATTGCTGTGTGTGCAGAGAAATTGATTAAATATTTGAAATCATAAAGGGGGGTTCTTGCTGGGGTCACAAGCTCCCAAAGAGCAAGTCTGTGCATTTCCCTCGCTCACACTCTCACAGGTACATCAGAAGGGGACGGGGTCAAGTAAACATTCTCTGGCTATGGATTTATGCCAATATGGATCCACTCTGAATGGTAGGGAAAACGAAATTTGCTTATTTTCAAAAGGTTAGCCAGCCACGAGGTGGATCTGTGAATTGGAGACGAAACAGGAGCTGTGCTTTTGCACTGGGGTCTGCGGATCAGGGGCTTCTCACCCGTTTGCTTCTCTGGGCTTTTGACTGCGTGTACATTTTAATGGTTCTGAAACACACCTGAAAGCCAGCATAATAGAGGGTCGAAGGAATAGCCTCAGATCAGACTTATTTCCTCAATAATTGTTCTCCTCTTCAATAAGGCAATTAAATACAGAGCTCTTTCCATCTGGGTCACTCAGGTCAACCCCCTTCCTCCGAAGGCAGCTTGGAATTGCCTTCTCTTTATGGAGTTTGGGCCCTGAAATTCTGGGTAATTGCCTCCTATCACGGGACTGCTCCGCCTGCGTAGACCCAGGCCGCTCCTCTGCCTCTGAGAGCCCGTCAGCCAGGAAACCCCAATCCAAATCGTTGCGTCCTGTTTCTTTCGGAAGGGGGCAAAGGAGACAGAGGAGGGCCAACGTGTGGAACATATTAAGGCGGGTCATTAGGGAAAAGAAATAGGATATAAAACCCTGACTCGCCGTGGCGAGCTCCTGGCCACCTCCCTTGTGAAGGCGGCGGCCGGCTGAGATGCGGCGGTGCCGCGCAGTCAGAAGATGGCCCCAGCGCGTCACTTTTGCTCCGGCGTCTGGCACGGGCTTCAAGGGCAGGCGGCACCCCAGTCCTAGGATGCCTTTCCGATGTGCTGTCGTCTCCTTTGCTTAAAAAACAGCACACTGAAGCCTAGGTGGAGTGTTAAAGGGTCCATTAATATAGATGGTGGGATTTTCAAAGCATGTACCTGCTCTCTCTGACCCAGCCACTCTCAGATAGTTTGCATGCTTTTACGCAGAGTGCCACAATTGTACGTCGCTGCTGGAAATGTCACCTGGAGAAGCTGGCACTGCCCGGTGACACCACAGACCCCGGCACGTCAGTGCCTGCAGCAACGATCGCCTGGTCCTAACGATGTTGTGTGCTGGAGGAAGTCGTGGCTGGGGAAACGCACAGGGTGCAAAGCAGTGGCACGATGCTGTTCGGCTGGATGGCACAGCCCCAAATCCCCTGGCCTCTCCCAGCCGTTCCGGGAAGTCGGAGGAACGACTTCTCCCTCGCCTCCTACCTGCCCATTCCAAAAATCACTCTCTAAGCAGACATGGATTGATACAAACATGAAAATGGAATTTAATCCAATTAAGAAGGCACAGCTTTAAATATTTTATTATACCAAGGATGAGGCATAAAATATATTGTCTACTCGAGCTTTGGGGGTCATTCTCAGGCTAGCTA
>NC_134538.1:135071732-135139232 GCF_050624435.1 Tenrec ecaudatus | reverse complement strand
TGCCTACCTTTCCCCTCATCTATTTAATTTATGAAACTATGAATGTACAAATAACCTACCTGAGGACAAATCATGTGACCTCTATGAAAATATTATGCACTATTCTTCAAAATGTTGCAAATTTCCAGGAAATAGTCTATCGTGATTAAGTGATTTTGTTTTTTAATTTACACAATTAAAAATATTTTCTCCTTAAAATTTGTGTTTTTAATCATATGTTGTTGCCGTTGCTACACTAAGCACTCATATTCTAGATATTCAGTGTTGAAAGCACTTGATGGCTGATCAAATGGTTGACAGTTCAAATCCACTGGCCACCCTGAGTGAGAAAGCAGTGGGAATTTGCTTCTGTAAATATTATAGAAATGTTATAGCTGTGGCAACCCTGTGGGGCAGTTCTTTCTGTTCTGCCTGTCCTCTACGAATCAGAATAAACCTGATGCTAATGCGCATTGTTGTTTTTCAATAGAAAATTCATATCAATATTCAAAACTCTCACTACTTTTACCAGGAAGCTTTATGGTTTTGCTACCTCATTTTACTTTTTTTTTTTTAACTTTTACCTCTGAGTTATTTTAATTATCATAATCAGACTGTAATTTGGTCCTTTTTATGAATGGTTGACTACAGTAAAAAAAAGTCCTGGTATTATCCAATCAATTCTGAATAATTTTCACTCATTTATATCTGCATTTTGTTACCTGCAATGATTGAAAGTGCCTGGTTTACTCCTTAGAAATCAAGAGAATTTTTTTTTGCCTTCACTTCATTCATTAACTCTTTGTTAACTTTTAAGGTATTTAAACTCATTTAGGATCTGCCACCTTATGTTAAGAATTTAAGACTTCTGATTCCTTTGATGTTTCAAAACTGTGTTCAGTCATAGACATTGCGGCAGGAATATAGTTTCCAGTGAGAAATACTAGAAGGAAAATAGCCCTTCTTATATTTTTGTCCCATTCTACCATTTTTGTAAATTTACAATAAACAGAAGTATATTTGATATCAGAAACTATCAGAACTTTAGAAATGCTTACCATCTAGTCCAATGCTAAATTCAATGGAATCTTGACTATTGCTTTTCTGAATGCATCTAATTACTAATGATATGGAAAACAAAGTCCTTATAGAAAAATAAGAAACATATTATAAGAAAACATATATTATATTTTCAAGTATTCTTTTAGATGTAGGAATCAAAGAAATGGCAGATTGGTCCACCGATGAAACAAACATGAGATGCTGTTCAGGCACTCTCTACTCTGTGTGGCAGACATTTCTGTTTGGAAAACAAAATCTTTTCTGACATTTCAAACAATTTTCAAAGTTGTAAGGAGATACATATTTATTTAATGAATTGTATCTAGTCTATGAAAAAAAATGAAAGAGAAAATGAAAACCGTGGCCAACTTGAGAAGTCTGAAGACTAAGATCCTAAACCTATTATCTAGTAAAACCTATTGTCTGTGTGACAAAGCAGTGGAGAATCCCATTAGCGCTATAGAATAGGACTGAGCACAATTTAAATTCCAGGAAGAAGCTAAAAGCCAAGGCTACAATCTATGGTAAAATAATAACCCTGGAGCTTGGAGATCTATGGGACTAAACAACAGCAAGAACAACAACAACAACAACCCCTACCCCCCAAAAAAACAACCAAAAATTGAGGAAGAGAAATATTATAAAGAAATTTAAAGGAACAAAACATCAGAATGCAAAGCAGGAAAAGTGAGTAATAAGAGGGGAACCCAAGAGAAAGGGGGGCCTCTGGATGAATAATCTCGTCTCTGGTCTTGGATGCCAGCCCAGCGTCTTCTTAATGACAGTAGACCAGTGGCCACATTACATTCTCCAGAAAATAAGTGACTTGTCACACCCCAAATGGGTGGTCAACCTTCAGTACCTGGACAAACTTGGTTTCCAAACAGGGGGGAAAAAAGGATAAAACAAACACAAGTATTATTTCTGCCCCTCTGTCTTCTTATTATCGTTCTTCTTGCTACCTACTCTCTCACTTACTATTATTCTCTTTTATGGAAAGATGACCACTGTACCTTTGGAGGTGACTGAACGAATTAAAATATAGTTCTGTATCGATGCAAAGGAAAACGATCATGGTTGGGCCCCCATAGCATAATAATTAAAGGACTATTAAAAAAACTATTAAAAATTACAGGAATATTAAAAAACACTTTTGTATATTGATGAATAACCATAAACTATCCGGTTGCAAAGTGGAGTGAAATATTATCTTTCCACAACTTTTCTTTTGGAATGGAATTAATTTCAGGATATGTTTGCCACTTACAACCACAATGTTTGCTCTAAAACTTAAATGTACAACAAAACTATCTTAAACAATTTGAATATGTAAATATAGATACCTTTAAAACTGCCTATGTTTACACATCTGAAACAATTAACACAATTTCAATATTGTGGTTGACCCTCCAACAACTCAAAAGGAAACACAAAGTATTTTTGTTTGTTTGTTTAGCATACTCAACTTGCATTTCCAATTGGTGAAGTTTCATTTACAATAGAACATTAAAATAAAACACGTGTTTAGTATTGAAGAAAGTAAAGACATGTGTTTTCAATACAAATGATTACCTAATTCTCCAGTGATGAGTTTTTATACTTTGTCCTTTTCATTAAAAACAACACAAATCTATTTTTACAACATATTTTTCTTAGTATGTCTACAGTGACCATATTGGTTGAAAACAGACAAAGTATTTATGATAAATGGCAAAGAGTGATTTCTGTCTCTACTTTTATCAATGTAATAAATTCAGGACTAATAGTATATATGTATTGGCAAACAGCAGTCATGATATAATGGATTTTATCACAAGAATGAGAATCTGTTTGGCAGATTGTCTACTGAGTGTCACCTGGTGCAGTGTTTAGTGGTAATTCCCTTGACTGAAGTATTTCATAAACTTAATTTTGCTATTCTAAATTGAACCACTCCCTGTAGCCTTTCAAAGAATTGTAAAGGAGGAGATGTCTGAAAGAAAAGCAAAAGTAAAAATTTACATTGGGAATAGCATTGCATTATCAAAATATTAATTTCTAATTCTGTCAAGCTTTGGGGATGAAATGCACGTCTCTCAAAGCCTGCACAAATTATTTCTCAAACCAAATTACTTAAATCTTTTATTTAAGCTGACACTAAGTTTCAGTTAGTTAATCAGCACCTAGCACAGCAGCCTGCACATAGTTGTTAGTTGCCATCCAGTGAAGTCTAACTGCTGGTGACTCCTGTGTGCACAGAACCGCTCCTCGGAGCTCCCCAGAGCTGCTCCAGTGGTTAAGACTGTGACCGTCAGACAGCAGATCGCCGGGCTTTCTGAGGGGGTTCATAGGCCAACCTTTCAAGGAGCCCTGAAGTGTGCAACATTTGTGCCACTCGATGTCTCCTTTGCACACAGTAGAAACAGGATATTTTAAAAATCAAATTCAATGATTCTCTAACATTTACTGTACTATTTTTCAAGAGTATACAATAAGCTGGAGTATACATGCACACATATTGCTATGCTTCTATTCATGATGTTTTCAGGGTCTATGTTGCCATGTTATCCATGAGGTTTTCAGTGGCTAATTCCTCATAAGGGGACAGCCTATTCCTTTTTTATTGTGTTCTTGGTCTGTAAGTTTCACTGAAATGGCTTGACCTGGAGTGACTGCGCTGGGATTTGAAATACCAGTGACATTGCTCTCCGCATCACAGCACTGCACAAGCCACCAAAGTACAACACACTGACAGACAAGTGTTGGACACATAAACCCTGTTAGATCAAAGATGCATCACATTCGGAAAGTCTGCTGCACAATACCTCTTTTAGCATATTGGAAAGCAAAGATGTTGCTTTTGGGGGGCTAAGATGCTCCTGACCCAAGCCGTGGTATTTTTAATTGACTCATGTGCATGTGAAAGTTGGACATTGAATGAAGAAGACTGTGTTAGTCTGGGCGGTCCAGAGAAACAAATTTATAGACACTCATATACGTGTAAGAAAGGGTTTTATATAAAAGAGCAATTGTATATTGAGAAAACATCCCAGTTCAGTCCAGATTAAGTCCCTAAATTCGATATTAGCCCATATGTCTAATACTAGTCCATAAATTCCTCTTTGAACTCATGCAACAGGAAAGGGAAGGCAGAGAGAGTGGGTCTGGCCTCCAGTGAGCTATTTATCTCCATCATGCCTCCAAATGAGGTCCTCAAGTGGTGACCTGATTGACAGGCTAGACTCCACCCCTTCACTCAAGTTGACAGGAGATTATGTAACTGCCACAAAGACCGATGAGTAAGGGATGCACTTGAATTGTGATGCTGGCGGAGAGTATTGAGGGTCCCATGGACCGCTGATGGCGCACATTAATCTCAGAAGAAGCTCAGCCATGGTGTTCCTTAGATGCAAGGATGTTGAGACTTGTGTTACAGATTCTGAACCTGTCATGAGCGTCCAGTCCCTGCAGAAGGATATCACGTTTGGTAAAGTAGATTGGCAGGGGAAAAGAGGAAGATCTTCAAGCAGATTGGCTGATACCATGACTGCAGCGAGGGTCTCAAACATGGTCATAATTGAACGGATCTCCCAGGGCCAGGCAGTGTTGCACTGTCCTGTGCATATGGTTGCAATGAGTCAGAACGTACTCCTTGGTGCCTACTGACAACAAGTTAGAAAGTCAGTGGTTTGAAACTGCAGCCGCTTAGCAGAAGGAAAATGTGACAGCCTGGTTCTTTCACCTTGGGCAGCCTATGGGGCGCTTTGACTCTGTTCTACGGGGTCACTGTGAGTTGAAATAGTCTAGATGATAATGAGTCTGGTTTGTTTTTTATACATTTATTGGATAGATATTTTTCTTCCTCAGTAATTTAGTATCTGTTCAGATACAATTAAAATGATGGGGGGAAAATAATTCTGCTTATTTAGGAGATGTCATAGAAAAAGAAGGAACATTTTATCTCATTCAGCAAAAGAAAGGATGGATTCTATTGAAAAATTTCTAAATAAGCTATTCTTCCATCATGATAACAAATATTTCATCCTAAAGTATTTCATCTAATCCTTCGTTCTGAGAATGCCATTAGAAAATTGTCTTAATACTAATATTACTCATAACTCAGAATTGCTGTTATTAAGAAATACCTGGCAGTACACTGCTAAAATACACATATCCAGTGAAAATCTGATGAATTCCAGTGTGACACTGTCTGATATAGATCCTGAAGATAAGCCTGTCTTGCTCAAAGTTCTCAAAATATAACGGGGGAAGAGCTGCTGCCTCGAATGGAGTCTATTTTAATGAGATGGCTGGACTAAAGCTGTCAGGACCTCACTTTTTTTGTATGACATGACTCAAACTTAGAAGAACGTGTTGTAAACAACTATCAATAATTGGAATATAGAATTTATGAAGTATGAATCTAGGAAAACAGGAAGTCTTCACAAATTAAATGAAACTCAAATCTTGGTATCATAGGCATTAAGGAACTGACACAGACTGGCACTGACCATTTTGAATAAGACAATCATAGGCCTACTGAGCGGGCAAAGTCTAATGGATGAAGGATGACATCAGATTCATTGTCCAAAGAACATTCCAAGATATCTTGTGAAGTACAGTGCTGTCCATGACAGAATAATAGCCTTCTATCTACAAAAATACCAGTTACTGTGATGATGTGATGCTTGTTCCAATTTATGCCCATCCACGGATACCATTGATGAAGAAATCAAAGGCTTTTAACCAACTTTTGCAGTATAAAATTGACTGAAAAAGCAATCAAGATACATTGATAATTACTGGTGATTGGTATGCAAAAGATGGGATTAGGAAGGAACAAATGAAGGATATAGCCTCAGTGATAAAAATTAATGGAATATTGAGTAATTTATATATGATCAATGATTTATTCTTTGCAAATACTTTTTTTCAACATTTTAAATGACTCTATATAAGAACCTTGACATGGAATGTACGGGAAGTAAATTAAACACATCTATAGAGAAGACATGGGGGAAGTTCAATGTAATCAGTCAAGACAAGGGAGGGGCCAATGTCAGAATAAACCATTGTATGCAAATTCAAATTGAAGCTGAAGAAAACTAAACCAATCTATGGGAGTCAGAGTATGATCCTGAGCATATTGTATCTGAATTTAGAGACCATCACAAGAAATGATTTGATATATGGAACACTAACAACTGAAGACCAGATGAATTGTTGTATGATATCAAGGACATCATTGCTGAAGAAAAGAACAGGTCATTAAAATGCAGGAAAGAAAAAAATACCAAAATCGATGCCAGAAGACTCTGAAACTTGTTTTTGAATGTAGACTAACTAGAGTGAAAGGAAGAAATCAAGCAGCAAAAAGGCTGAACAAAAGATAGCAGAGGGCAGTTTGCTAAGACACAGTATAAAGACATGTGCAGTCCTGGAGTTAGAAACCGAACAAGAACATTTTCAGCACTACTCAAACCAAGGGCCCGGAAATGAAAAGTCAAGCCTGTATTTGCAAGATTGAAGGATTTTATGGGGAACAATGCAGGAAGCATCATTTTAAAAGTATATATGAAATATTGAAGTCCAGCTATCCTACTTGCTAAGGAGCATTCTGACTGACTTCTACCAAGCTGTTTGGTGTTCTCCTGGAAGCCCATGGTACTTTCAGTGCTCTTCATCATCTCCTCATCGTCATAATTCAAGTGCATCAGTTCCTTTGTATTCTTCCTCATTTATGGCCAGCTATCACACTAATGTGAGGGTATCGAAACGAGCCTGGCTCATTTCAGGAACACCTCGTCCTCTCAGCGTCCTCTTTATTCTGTGACACTTTAAATATCTCTTGTGCAGCAGATTTGCCTAATGAAATACAGTGTTTGATTTCCTGACCGTTGCTTCCATGACTGCTGATTGTGGAGCCAAGCCAAATGAAAGACTTGCCCAGGACAGTCTTTGCTCTGCTGACCCTGATGTGGTCCATTGGTCCAACTGTGAGGGATTCTAATTGTTGCATTCGGTTGTCGTCCATACTGAAGACTGTCGTCTTTGATGTTCATGAGTAAGTGCTTCATTCAGTTCCTCTTCACCTTCAGCAAAGAGGGTTGTTAATGAGCCTGCCTCTCCTCATGATGCTTCCTGCTTCTTCATATAGTCCAGTGCTGTGGATTCTGTGCTCAGTATACAGATCGAATCGGTGTGGTAAGGGGATCCATCAGATTTTACACATGCAGGATCCCTTGTTTTGTCCCAGTGACTGCTTCTGGGTACAGGTTCTACATGATCATGAAGTGTCTGGTGTCCCTTTTCTTCACAATGTTATGCATAGTTGTCTTTTATGAGCCACATAGTCAGCTGCCTGTGCCTAGTCAATGGAATGCAAAAAATATATATCTTTCTGATATTGTTTCAGTCAAGATTCATCTGACGTCAACAATGACATCCCTCATTCCATGTCCTCTCCTTAATTGGGCCTGAATCCTAGCTGTTCCTTGTTGATGTACTCCTGCATCCCATTTTGAGTGATCTTCAGCAAAATTTCACTTGCATGTGAAAGTAGTGAGAATAATCGATAATTTCCTCATTTGATTGTGACCCTTTTCTTTGGAAAGTGTACGAACATGAATCCCTTCTAGTAGGTTGACCGGGTAGCTGTCTTCTTAGTTTCTTTTCATAGTCTAATGAGTTCTTCCAGTGTTGTATCAGTTTTTCCGTAATATTCTTGCAATTCCTGGAACCTTGATTTTGCTATAGCCTTTACTTCAGGTTGGAATTCTTCCTTCAATACCATTAGTTCTTAAAATAGTAGACTATTTGATCCATTATTTTTGGTACGTGACTCTTTATATTCCTTCCCTCCTTTTTAAAAAATAATAAATGCAAAAGTGTTATGTATATATAATTCACATATAATACAATTTAAAATTTCAATCATATTCCCCTTTTTGTTTTCAGAATATGAGTCGTTACTTTTAATTTCCCACTATTAGCATATTTTTCTACTTTCAAGTTGTTTTCCTGATGTGATTTTGTTATAATAGGAGACCTGAATCAGACTATGACTTCATTGAGGTCTAGAACTAGACACTGGTGGATAGGTGGTAACATGTCCTTGCAAATATAAGTAGCATATACATAACGTAAAGGTCAACAATAATGCAATCCCTTAAAATTTTTAGTTTGGTTCATGCCCCGATATTCATGTTTTATATGCAAAAGCTGAGTTTTATTTTGTCTTTATTATCAAAATTAGTTGTTTGCATGGGTGAACTTTATATCCATAATATTTTAAATACAAAACTAAGAATAGAGTGAAAGAGTTAGCTTCAACATGTTTAATGCTAATAACGTATAAAGTTGCTTCAAATATGGAAATAGACAGTGACTTATTTTTACATAATTATTAAATTGATTTGAGAGCAAAAGATGAAAAGGAAAGTCAGTGTGTGTATGTGTGTAACTGGTTTGAAGTTAATTCTTTCTAAATTGTATGTATTTCCTCTGGTAGCCTAGAAACTCTATATGCAAAGACTCCGGCATAAGAAGAAAGCACAAAGAATTCACAAGTTTATCTTAAGGAGTGTGTAATCTGCTTTACAGCTGCCAAAGGCGGGGGGCTTCTTTGGTTTTCCTGGATGGGGGTCAACTCTGTTCTTCATCATCTTTCATTTTGATCAATAAAGCTTCTTGGTGGTTAGAGGATATATGTTCCTTGTACGTGCCCCTCACGGTCACAGCATCAGCAAGCCTGTGCCAAGTGTTGGCCAACGTGTCCTTTGACTAGGAATCGTAGGCCGTGTTTCTCCCCACACCCCTTGATTTCTTTCTGGCAGAACATCTGGTTTCTCAGCCTGCCGTGTTAGGGGCTACTAAACCACAGACCTGAAGGAAACTCCTTCATCAATTTCAGATATGTTGGCAACTACAGTCAAGGCTCTGCAATTTTTCCTTGTTCAAGATGCTTCTAAAACCACCACACCAAAATGAAAACAACACAGCCAAATAAGGTGGAAACCCCACAAAAGTGAGAGGGGAAAGAATTTAAAAATGTCTCCTAAAAAAATAACTCCCCGAGTCTGCAGACACATTTGTAACAATAGGGTAAATTGTACTCTTACAACAATGGATTCTAAAGCATTGTTCAACAGTGCACTGAAACCACTCAGAAGACTTTTTTTGCATGCTTAATAATTACTAACTAAACATAACTAAGAAAGACACAATGCACTTTTCTTTCATAAAGTACTGATTTCCAAAGAAAATTCTGAAGATATGTCATCCTTGCTAAATTATAGAAAAGAAATTCTAACATGCGCTAGCTACAAGAAGAAAAGCCCACTTTCTGTCTAATGCTCAGAACATTCCTAGGTTAAGTGTGCAAAAGATTATCTTATTTAAAATGGGAAAAGTGAAGGAGGAAAAATTAAAAAATAGGGAACTTTTTTAGTAAGTTTTTACATGTAAAGAGGGAATAGTTGTTTATTTCAGATCGCCCCTATCACCAAACGAGGGCTGTAATGTCACCTTCGTCATTGTGCTTCGCAGCAAATATATCCTACATTTAATCAACACCAAAATGAATTGCTTCACCTATGTATTCACAGAGCATTATTTTCCAAACAAAATTTAATTTGATGGAGGCATTAGAGGTATATGTCATTATGTCCATGCCTATGAATATACACCTATACGTACACATGTGTAGTTCATTATTCTTGACTCTCAGGGCTGATGACTATTGACGTTGTCAATTTTTATCTCATTACTCATCACTACTTACTGTGGGTGCTAATAGTATATTTCCATGGAGTTTGTGGTGCTGCGATGTAAATTCTGACATTGCTAGTGTCACTCATTAATCTACCTCATTCAGTTCATGTCAAGATGATACATCACAATGCTCAACAACTGTCATCTCAGCTTAAATAGATCTACATTTTCACAAATTCACAATTAATTTTTTTGTTTAGAATTCAGTTTTTTTAAAAACAATAGGAGTAACTAACTCGTGAGAATACCTTCAAAGCAATTACTGACTTATACATATCCCTTCTAGAAATGAAGCATAAAGAATAATAGGTTTAAATAAATATTAAAATCATGTAAGATATGAAGCTGATTAGAATTTGCATTTCAAAAAAGATGTAAGTATCAGAGTTTGAGAGACTTGAGCTTTTACTTTAAGTGCATGTTTAAAGGATACTTTTACAATGGTTAGAGATGTGTTAGGTTCATGAGGGTGGCACAATTTGAAGTTGAACCTTTCCAGAGTTAAGCAGCTAGAGCACTTGCACATACTCTTGACTCTTTATGATACATGTGACCTTTCAAGATTTTTCCTTCTGTTTCTTTTTCTGTTTTGACTTCCTCTCGTCTCTATTATTAATCATTTATTTTGTGTTTCTGGTTCATTCTGTCTTTTGGGGGTAGATTTCCTGATGCTCCCCCCCCCCCCATGATCTCTCTGTTCTTGTTCTGTTACTGAGGTCTCTGTCAATCAATCTTACCATTCAAATAATTGAAATTGGTTTCATTTTATCTGTTGCCTTGTTTTCTCATGCAGACTAGAAAATGGCCAGTCCTGCAGTGGTTGGATTTTGAAAGGCATGTCAGTGTAACTTCTCTCTCTTCTTTCTCTTCATAGTGCTGTCTCTTTAAATATCTTTTCTCAGGTTTATTCAAACCACCAAATTTTAATTATCTCCTATATGTCCCCAAACTGTCTTAAAAGTTCATGGAATTTTAATTTCAAAATAATCACTATAAATATGTATTGCCATTTCATGAAACAAAACAATTATTTAAAAAATTTCTAAGCTAGCCAGAGAGCAACAAAATGCTAATCCTTGTAACCTTCACAGGAGAATAATGAAAGTTTCTTTCAAAATGAGTCAACTAACAATATACTCAAATTTCTACATCGATGCTTTGTATAGCCCCTGTAAGGAGTTGAATTGCTTGGGAAAGCGGGTCTTTCTTTGTATGTATTATTATGCCATGCAAGGTCATATTGGAATCTAACTGATGCAAAGCGGAAAGCTGACACAAAGACAGAGTCACACAAGGGTGCCACATGGTAGAAAAGGGTGGGGGGCAGAAATGCCACTGGAAACACTAAGAGAGGCACGAAGCAGTTGCCCTTTCAGACCACTCAAAAAGATTCCATGGGAGTACGGGAAGAGAAGGCAGGAGAAGGGGGTGTGGGAGGAGGACTGGAAAGCAAAGATGACTGTATAATCCCACTTGAGGGGAATGGATAACCAAATTGTGGGTGAAGGGATACAGTGGATTGGTGTATGATATGACAAATAATAATAACTATTATTACTTTTAATATAAGAATAAGGGTTCCTGGGGGGTAGGGTGGGGGAGGAGGGGTATAAAGGGAAGTAAAAGTGATTGTGGCAGTAACTGCACAATTGTTCTTGATATAACTAAATTACAGAGAGTTATATCTGTAAGAGCTCTCAATAAAATGTTAAAAATCAAAACAAAACATGACTGACACACTGATCTAGATTACCAGTCTCTAGAATTATGAGACAATAAAATTATATTCTTTGAAACCACCCACGTTATGGCATTTGTTCCTACAATCCTAGATATCTAAGTAACCCCGATATTCAAACCCCTTCTTAGCTTGTTTTCATCTCCTGCATATTCTCTCACCCACTCACCCACCCCACCCCACCACCCGATGCAGATCCCCATGTGCAGGTGCATCACTGTGTTCTCTTAAACCTGCGGTAGTTACCTTATGCCTATCAAATGAAGTTCATTTAAAAATGCCTATTCCCTAACCTCATCTTTCTTTCTGACCTAAAAAAACCAATGGAGTTGGGAATGTATCCTTAAGACTCTGGCAGGAGGATGGACCACAGAAAGTGGGTGAAAGGAGATGTCGGACAGTGTAAGATATTACAAAATAATAATAATTTATAAGTTATGAAGGACCCATGAGAAAGGAGGGAGTGTGAAGGGAGGAGGAAAAATGAGGAGCTGATACCAGGGGCTCAAGTAGAAAGCAAATGTTTTGAGAGTGATAATGGCAACTAATGTACAAATGTGCTTGCCATGATGGATGTATGTATGGATTGTGATAAGAGTTGTATGAGCCTCCAAAAATGATAAATAAATAGATGGAATTGAGTTCTGTCTTTGTTCCCACTATCCCATCACCGTAACGGGTGCTCTTTCTCGTGTATGGGTCTGAATTCTCTCTTAATGAAGAATAATTGTCTCAAAACTTTCTTAGGTTCCAGCAGACTAGAAGTAATGTATCTTTCCATAAGTTCTTTTAGTTTGTATATGCATGTGGGTTTTATTTAATTTTTATACACTTAATTTCCTCTTCTATACTCTAGGTTGCATTCTTAGTTGCTTAAAGTGAAGATTATCCTGCCGGATGCATTTCCGTATCCGTCACTATATTTAGCATGGACTTTACAGCAGGTAAGGTTTATATGCATTTGAAAAGTGATTGGAATAAATGAGTATCTTTAATATTGATTGCATTTGTAGATAAAGAATGATATAAACACCAAAATGTTGGGTTGAACATTGCCTCCAATTTATAGGCCTCACCTCTCCAAATTCCTTTCAGCCTGCTCTCCCTGGATGCATCTTAAAGAATAGTAGCAGGCCCTGAATGTGTAGCCAATGTCTTCATAGTCAACTCTTGCTTAGAACTACTGGCTGACCGGAGAAGTAGCCATTCTCTGTGCCAGTACTTTACTATGAAAATGAATTGCCAGATGATTAAATCTGATTAAAATTCTCCCCACTCCTAAAATGTACTGACTTCTTTCGGTGAGTCAATGTATTAAGGCCACAGTTTCCTCTTACAATTCCCTTGTTGTTTGGCAATAGATTGTCCTCCTCCATCACTGATCTTCCTCAAGCAAGATGTCTTCTAGTAACTGTATAAAACTGATCTTGCTTCCCTTTCCTCTGAAGACATCCAGTTCCTGCACTATTTTTGGCACAAAGTCTAGGATAGATGATTTATATAAGTACAGATACACACACACACACACACACACATACATTATACACAGGAGTCCTTGTGGTATAATGGTCATGCACTAGGCTGTGATCTGCTTGGTCAGCAGTTGGATATACTGGGCTTTCTACTCCTGTAAACAATTACACTCTCTCACAAACCCACAATGGGTGTGTTGCTATGAGTTAACATTGACAATGATAGTGGTGAGTTTGGTGGTAACAAGGCACATGGAAATTTTAAGAAAAAAGTAAACGAAATACTTCTCTCTTGTTCAGACTTTGCAAGCCATGGAGACTCCAAGAGATGATTTTGGGTAAGTATGTGTTCTTGCCACTTTCTGGGATACGCATGATCAACTTTGAGACCTGCCCCTATGGTATTTGGGACACTGGCTAATCCTGATTCTTATCTCCTAGGTGTTGGCCATCGGGCCGCCCCTTTCTTCCTTCTGTTTTACCCTGAATTCACCATGGTCCCAAACTCAGTCCAGCTGATTGGAGCAGATTGTGACTATTCCTATGGCTACAAAGCAAAAGAAGCTCTTGTCATTGTTCATCGGCTCCTTAGAGTGTGAGCAGAAAGCCCATCAGAATGCAGCCCCCCCACCCCCCCTGCTTGAGGTGCTCAGCTTTCCTGCCTGGCACCATCATCTCTGGAGAGGGACGCCCTTCCCTTTGGACTAGAGACAAGCTAACAGCTTGTTTTCCCTCTGCCGCCGACACTCTTATGAAACATACACATATATATGTGTATGAATATATAATTAATATATATATATTTGCATGTATGTCTATATATGTTTTAAAAGGGCAAAAACAACATTGTAACAGCAATCATGTTTTTCAAGCCCCTTCAAGATGACTAGCGATATAGATGGACGTCAAGGTCCTTAAAGAAAGCCGAAAGGAACCAGAACTCTTCCAGCTCAGATTCCTAGTCCCATGGCTTCAATGGATGCCTTCTCCTGGGTCTCATTTTCTTTCTAGTGGCTTCTCAGCCTCATGGCAGCACCACATCCTTTGTTCTTGGAAACTTTTTCTATGAAAACATTCGGGGAACCAGCAGTGCGACCATGGCTTCTGCATCTTCATCTCCTAGCTTTGTCAGGATCTCCTCTGGCCATTATCCAATTTCCATATGTAAACACTGGTGACTCCCAACTCTGCTTGCCTAAAGGGGCAGCTTTGCAAAACATTCCCAAGACTGCAATGTGGAAAAAAACATCGCCTCATTCCAATTCCCTTTTTTTTTTTTTTGTCCATAAGGTAAGTGACATTCAAGTAGGCATTTTCATTTCAGTGATTCCACTATGCCAAGCTATAATCACGGGAGTGACTGCTAGATGCTTATTCTCCTAGGGTAGCTTGTAATGTAAAAAAAAAAAAAGGGAATTGCAAAAATTGTTTCCAATAAAATTTTTAAAGAGAAAGAGACAACGGAACTCATGGGTTGGATTTAAATAGTCATGTAAACTAAAAATCTATTTCCTTTTAAAAGGGCCTTTTGAGGGTAGGTGGCAATTACCCTTAATCCATTTTTCCATAACCTTTTAAGAGTCGGGGTGGGTCATACCACTTTTGAAGTATTCACTCCCACGTGTCTAATTCACATATGGGATGTCATCGTTCTGATAAATGCTCCCCTGTCTACTTCTGGCCATCAGTTATGTTTAAAGAACCTACTAAATGGCATATTGACTGTTCTTCCCATATAACTTCTGACATTGGTGCTTCTATATAATTTGCAATTTGGGGCTGTAATAGTAAAAGTGATATTTTGTTTCTCTCTTAGGCTACTGGAAAGCATTTATATGACACTGAGCACTTAATGCAATTTTTCCCACTGGTTACATTTTAGACATGGGTCAAGTAATTTTCAATGTAGTTGATATTAAAAGTATATAAATATTATGCACCATTAGAGCATACCACTAATGTCATATTTAACCAATCATTAAGATCAATGATCAGAGCTGACTACGTTGCGGCTATCAAGGATTCAGCGTTCACCATGAATTTATCATGGACATATGTCTATTAAAATTATACATGAACTTCATATAAGGATGTAAGAGTATAACTAAGACAACATAGATAATTTAAGCAAAAATCTAGTTATAGCTAAAATATTTATATGGTCATGGAAAAAAGATGTGGGTATGAATCTGTACTTAAGTTACCCTGGTAACTGTCATGGTGCCTTGCCTCCTGCATCAGCTGGGTCCCTACCTGTATTTAACGCAATGCCATAGGTACTGATTGATGAACTACGTTACTCAAATGCATACTTTAACAGAAACATTTAGTGCAGTCAAACCTTAAACTCAGTAAACAACAATAGGTTAAAAAACAGACAGAGGACTCATATTTTTGTGGAATCTGGGACAAAAGAAAGAAATCTGGAAAAATTGGTGAAAATTCTCTCCTGGATGCATGATGTAAATCTGTCCCTTTTTAAGTTCAGTACCCTCTGGCTTGAAGATGACTTCTTTGAAGTTGACCGCTCATGTGTAATGTTAATTGTTTGCTTCTCTGGTGCACTATAGGATTAAACAAAACCCAGATACGTGGAAGTGTAGTCTACACTGATCATCCTAGCACATTGCTGTGCTGAGTGGAGCTCTCTAATGATAGTGTTAGGGCGTCAATGCGCTATGGACTCAGAGAAAGGGTTCATAGGCAACACTCACAAGACTGCACTGCGAAGACGTACGTTTATCCTTTATTTAGGATGACAAATCCTTAAACATATCTTTCAGTACTGTCTCTCTTTTTTCTCCACAGATACACTGTATATCAGTAATCTGGACACCAAGTTATTTAAAGCTATTATTTAGTACCATAATAAGTAGTAATTTAAATACAAGGTAAAATCACCACATTGTCTTGTTTACTACTGATGTTAATTTTAAGCTGACGTTCAATGCTCCCCCAAAAGGCAGCCTATGATTTGTTATCATTAAACTGTCAACCCTGCCTTGAGTTAGAAATAGATTCACACTACACACTTCTCACAGCATATCACTTTATTTTTTTATCAGTCAAAAAAAATCCAGAATCGTTTTAATTGTGTCTGTGCTATTTTTCTATTAACTGTTTCATGCATTTTTCCTGGCCTTTTAATTGCAGTTTAATAGTGGTCATTAACACATTAAGGGGTGTTAGAGGAACATTTGAAGTCCTCTTGACTTCTACCAAAGCTGACACTTCAATGCTAGAGTAATTTCAGCTATTCATTTATTTAATAGTGACCTATGCAAATGTGGAACCATGTCATTTTACAAATTGACTGTAATAATTAACTAGAAAGGCAGAGTAAAATGAAACAGGTTATAATTAGAATATAACTGCTACAGTATTACGTCAGCGAGAATAAAATAATCTCAAATTATTAAATTGGTTTCAATTATTAAGAATCAGTTTAATGTACCCACTGTTCTGACTTTTACATTTCTCTCTTTTGTGCATTAGATGTCATCTCATACAATTTATGTATTTTATTCATCTTGGTAAAACAGGCATTACAGAAGTTTAATTAAGGAGTAAAAGATTCACATTATTCTGCTGAATTCTAAATTAGTTGTAGAAACTAGCCAAAGCGCATACTACATACGAGTCAGGATCATTTCAATTAGCTGTGTCTATTAAGCCGCCTAATACTGCATTACACAGTAAATATATGTAACATGTCACCAACCATCAGAATATGCATTTTAGTCACATAATTATCACAACTTTCCCAACTTGTTCCCAGATGCATCACCTTTATCTATATCACCTTAAAAAAGACGTAACTACTGAGCCATCTTGTCGACTTCAGCAATTTCTACACTCCTGACTCATAGACACTCACAGGCGGGGCTGCTCCTAGGTGTCCGGCCCATGCAACAGTGTGGCATCTTGGCGAGAAGGTCTTCATACCAGGCTTACTGCTCTGATGCCAAAGGGTGGTGCTGCGGGGTATGCACGGGCCTCTTAACCACAAGATCAGTGGTTCAATGCTTCCAGTCGCTATATGGGAGACGTCTATCTGCTCCCATAGTGATCTAGAGCCTCCAAAGCCCTGTATAGTGTTGATATGAGTCAGAATCAGCCCGTGGACAGTGCCTTTTTAGGAGGGTTGCCATATTGAAATTCTTAATAATTTGTAAACCCAGGGCCTCGCATTTTTATTTTCTACTGAAACCCAATTAATTCTGCAAATTATATAGCCAGTTCTCCTGTGAGCAATCTAGTAGTGAAACACAATGATTTCTTCACCTGTGGCTAAATATTAATCATTTTACTCATAATTTACAGGATTATTAGGGATTCACTCTCCCTGATATGCAACTTCAAAAAAAATTCACATGAAGGCAGAATTACAAAGCTATTAAAACCCAGTTTATATACAAAGAAATGCTGGTGATCTGCCTGTGATTTTTTTGTACTTTATTTATTGACAATGCACTGGGCTATTGTAAATGGCTAGTTAACCAACAACTTTGATAGTCAATAAATATTTCATATCCCATCTATGGATGTTAGTAAATATATGTGAATAATACTAAAGTAAAGGAACTATTTGCTGTATTCTCAGATTCTGATCACATGGAAACCTGTGACACAGTTAAAAGAAACTGGTTTCTAGCCAATACGTACCTTCAATTTCTGAAATACCCTGTATCCCATAAGTATCTAAGATTATGCCTAAATTCACTTATCTAATAAACAGAACTCTGGCAACAGCTAATAGAATGTGATCATTTTTGTTTTAAGGTATGGAATTTAATTTATGTCTACAATGCCCTGTTCAGTCATGTTTCTCTTTTCTAGTGCAACTTACTTTTTTCTAGTTGGTTTTAGCATCTTTTTCATTTAGATAAATATATCAATAAATGTGGTCAGAAAACTTCGTGAATCATGATAAACTAGTTAAATAGGCAATATTTTAGCTGTGTGTGTGTGTGTGTGTGTGTTTCCCTGTTGGGGTGTCCCATGAGGATATATGCAAGTGAATTTAAGGTAGATTGTGCCATAGTTTATGGGGATAGTTAGCATGAAGAAGTCGTTCTTGTGCCAGGAGTAAATTCTAACAGGGGGATTGACTTCAATGAAGGCAAAGCCATCTTTTCTCTACTCTCAATATGCCTACATGTATTTCATCCTGGAATTCTGAGAATATTGCCCAATAGTTAGAAAGCATGATATAGAGAATTGTAAAACAAACAAACTAATCATTACTAATATACTTAGAAAATGGGATTCTAATATCCAGATATTCTGTGAAGCCTATTTTCTGAATCAAGATCATATCTAGAATAGACTACACAATGAGGAGAACGGATAAATAACAAGCGTGCTCTGGCATGGAAGTTGGAGCCCTGGTGTTGTAGTGGGTGACACATCGGGCTGCTAACCGCAGGGTCAGCAGTTTGAAACCACCAGCTGCTCCACAGAAAAACAGATGAGAATGTCTTCACCTACAGTTAGTTAAAATCTGAGAAACCCACGAGATCAGTTCTACTCTGTCTTGTAAGGTCACTCTGCATCAGAATTGATTCGATGGCAATGGGTTTTTGGTAGGAGGCCACTGCTATTCATGCCCAAGTTTAATATTGGTTTGTAGGATCCCAAGTGATGAATCTGGGGGCCAATATAACTCTAAAACCTAATTATAAACTTAACCTGATTTGCTGAGTGCCCTCAAAGAACATGGATATCTGGGTTGAGTTGATTTATCTTTTACAGTAATTGGAAACAAAAATAGTTCTGTAATTTTTACCAATGTAGTTGGTCTACACAACAGATATGTCAGTCCAACAATTTTAGTAATAATCCTTCCCTACTTTTTAAAAAGGACCCCTGGATGCATGGTGGGTTATACATTGATCTGTTAACCATTAGGTCAGCAGTTCGAAACTACCAGCTGCTCCTTGAGAGAAAGATGAAGCTTTCTCTTATGAAGATAAGAAGCCGACAGGGGCAGATCTACTCTGTCCCATAGGGTTGTTATGCATTTGAAATCATCTTGATGGCAGTGAATTACCTTGGAAACACCCTACGGGGACTTGCAGTAAGCAGTGGACTGGTCACCACAGGTCAGTAATTCAAAGGTTAAGCAGTCTGCTCCCATAAACATTTACAGAAACCATATATCAGTGGAACATTTTAACAAGCAAATAAAAATTATTCAGCCAAATTGGTTTTCTTACTGATTTGACTCTGCTTTCATTGGCTCAGGCTGCATATTGAAGCATAAGTACAGTATTCTTAGGGTAACATGAGGTGAAAAGGGTAAAAAGAGAAAATACTTATTCTAAAAGGAATAGTTATGATTTTTAAAATCATTTTAGATTTAAAAGAATGCCTTGAGTTTAAAAATCATTTCTGTTTTTTTCAAATGGAATTAAAGTTCTTTATTATAATGTAATTGTTATTAATATTTTGCAATTATAATAATATAATCATTATTAATTACATTTCCAAATGTAATTAAAATCCATTGCTTGGAACAAAGGCAATCAGCAGATTACAATTATCTGTATTTCTAAAAGAAACAATTAATATGGCAGGTTTCAGTTACATAGAATAAATAACCAGATTCTCTATGTCTTATAACTATTAAATCATATACCTGAAACAATAGTAAACACGGGTAATTTATGCACATTTTATTCTACAAGAAAAAATTTAAAGACCTGTCGTTAGTACATTTGTCATTTAGGTGGTGATTAAAACACACACACCATTCATTTCAACTTGTTTCTATACTTAGGTGTGACATATTGAATGACACATATTAACTTTCCAAAATCATATATATCATAATATATCACAAACAGCACCATTAACATTTCAAATAAGGTTACTTCTGTATTCATGAATTAGAATGTAATAGTAAATCAAATGTAATTGCAAATAGATACTCAAAATGGTGTTACAGAGTTGTCAATTAAATGTTGCTAATGAGAGGCTAAATTTTCTGTGAGTTCAGAGGCAGTGTCAAATTTCAATTTCAAAGGTTTACACTAATAATCCCCATTTTAGTTATTCCCCCTTTTAACCTCAGTTTATTCAGCAATAAGATGGGTCGATAATAGTTTAATTCTTCAACAATCTATGAAAAAAAAAGTGTTCTCAGGTTACATAGCAAAGGATAAAGGATTGCTGATTGAAGAGAACTACATTGTTATTTATATAACTATTATTGTAACTATCTGGATCCAAAAGAAAAAGGAAAAAAACAAAGGAATAGGCAGTCATTTTAATGATATCTTCTGTATTTTCCAATGTGAGCAACTGTCTTTAAAACATCATCAAGGTATTATCTTTCTATGAAGTTATTATATTGAAATGTTTATATTATATTATTATATTGAAATGTTTATATTGCTAAAGGGCCGGCAAGCCTTACACTTCTGTTTTCCCCCTCCCATGGCAATATGTGTTCACAAAGTTTACAGTCTAGAAAACTATAGGACAATCTTCTGCTGTCCCAAGGATCTTTCAAAGTCAAACTAAACTCAATAGCACCTAGCAATAACACTACCATGAAGGTTACTTATTCCCATCACTAACACTTCAACTGGTGGGATGTCAGTTTAGAGGCTGCCTCCTATCCCACCACACCAAATCTGAATCTGGAAAGCCATGTGCTTCCACATTTTCACATTGGTTATGAATCAACTTTTGTCCTTCCCCCCCAAGAATAGTCTCCTCTCAAAAAAGGTATGCTGAAAATCTAATTGGTTTACATGACCTTATTTCTACAGATGCCCACTCCTCACTTAACCGCATGGGTAGGTTCTAAAGACCAAACTATGATGTGGACATTGGGATTATGCTAAAATGCAGAATGAACACATTAGATCACAGAATAGGGGATGACGGCATCATGACCTAAATGCCAAATTTTATCATTACATAACTGACAGACCACTGAGAAGCATGGTTCAGTTGACAAATAACCTTAATTATCACATACAGCATTACTGTCATTTTGTGACTTAGTGTTCATTGTTGTCAATTGTGCATAATTAATGTGAAAATAGCCATATAGGAATTTTCCTATTACCGTGTATGCAGAACGTCAGGTTATGAGATAGTTGATAAGTGAAGTATAGGTATATGAAGTCCTACTGCAGTAGGACTCAAAATCTCAAGCCATGAGGTCAACAGGGTGATTCCCACTCACAGTGACCATACAGAATGGAGATCTACCCCTCTGGGTTTCAGACACTGAAAATCTTTATGGGAATAGACAGCCTCATCTTTCTCTAGGGCAGTGGCGGGTGGTTTCGAACCGCTGACCTTTCCAATAGCAGCCAAACATGTAATTCACTTCTTAATTCCATTTTTGTGGTGTACTGATACATTAAGAGACACAGAGAAATAGTCATGTGAACATTCATCTTCAACCCAAGAAAAACTTGAAGCTTCCCGAAGGTGGGAGAGACAACAAAGAAGTCTTCCCCTAGAGTCTTCAGAATGAACAAGGCCCTCCTAAAACCCCAAGTTCGGATTTCTAGCTTCTAGAACTGTTTGACAATAAATCTCTGTTCTTAGAAGCCATCTACCTTGTGGTACTATTGAGACAGCAACCTTAGCAAATGGCTATACTACGTTCACAGCTGCGACTACCAATTGACACAAACTTGGCACTGTTACAATCTACCAACTTACTATGCAATCTTGCTAGAGTCACTAAATTTGTTCTTCCCATGCTGGGGCCACACAGTCCAGAGACTGGGTGACTGAACCAGGATCTATCTGTTACTATCCAATGATTGATGATAGATGAGTCTCTGAATTGAATGAGACTGGTTCTGATGTTGCAGTGGGATTCTCTGAAGGAAAAATAAGAACCCCATTTATGCTTATTCATCAGGACCTTGCCCATGAGAAGTTCAAAGCTTGATTATCCCTTCAGCCACAGGACTCAGAACTTATCAATCACTCCTTTACATTAAAAAGACCTTGCCCCCAGTAAGAGGTTTATCAAAACTTCTCCAGCCTCATACTGGAGCTTCTTTGGCATTTAAAAAATATATATATAGATCTATAGGTACTTGCTCAAGAGTTGCAATTTGTTCCTCAATAAAATTGATCCAGCATACTTTTGGCATATGCCCTTGAAGTTTCTAGTATATAGTAGCAATATTTTGTCTTTCAAGCTATTTCAATCTGCCTAGCTCATTCATATTTTCCAGAAGTTGATAATCCTCCCTGATGACTGTCAGTTTTCCCATCAGACAGGTGACCAGCTGGAGCGCATGCCCAGCAAAGCTCACAGGTGTCAGCTGCTAAGGTTGATTTCCTCAGCAAAGGCTAAGGCATCAAGATCTCAATCTAGTTCTTCATATTAGCAGGCTCATGTGACTGCCGTGCGGGACCAGTGCTGCTTCTCCCCTGTGTATTGCAACGACTGTCTTTTTGCCCCAAGAACCTACAAATCGACAAAGTAAACCCTAACCAGGCAGTTTGTATGCCCCTGAATATACCAATAACCTCTGAGAACAGATCCTGGAGATGTTGTGCTTATTGTTGGTGGGTGCCATCCAGTCAGCTGTGACCCTGTACACAACAGAACAAAACACTGCACAGCCCTGTGCCACCCTCACAAGTGTTCCTATTCCTGCCCAGTGATATAGCCTCTGTATCAATCCATTTCTTCTAAGGCCACCCTCTTGTTCACGACTCCTCCACATTTCCAATTATGAAGTCATTCAGGAATTGATCTCTCCTGAAAATTAGCCCAAAGTATATAAGACTAGGCCTTGCCATCCTTGCCTCTGAGGGGGGTATGCCCCATCGTCCTCAAAGTAACACCCTTGCTCATCAATACTCTAAAAAGTGTGTATGAAGAATTACTGAATGCAACATATCTTTTGATCTCTTCACGGCTGCTTCAGTGAGCACCGAGTGTGATTGTGGATCCAAGACAGAATCCTTGACAACTTCAAACGTTGCTCCATTCATCATGATGTTACCTATTGGTTCAGTTGTGAGGATTTGGGTCTTGCTTACTTTGATTTGTAATCCACTCTGAAGGCTACAATCCTTGATCTGCATCAGTAATTGCTTTATTTCTTCCTCCCTGTCAGCAAGCAACATTGGGTCACCTGCATACTACAGGTTGTCAACTCTTCCTCCATCCTGATGTCACATTCTTCTTCACATAATCCAACTCCACTGATGCTTGCCTCAGCAGATAAATTGAACAAGTGTGAGGAAAGCACATAACCCTGACACCTGCACCGTTCTTGATTTTAAACTGTGCCGTGTTCTCCTGTTCTGTCCACGCAACTGCTTCTTGATCCATGTGCCAGTTCCTAATGAGCACAATGAAGTACTCAGGAACTCCCATTCTCCTCAAGGCTAGCCACAGTTTATTCTGATCCAGTCGAATGGCTTTGCATAGTCAATGGAACACACATAACCAGCTTTCTGCTATTCTCTGCTTTGAGCCAAGATCCATTTGACATCGTCAGTGATATCCCTTGTTCCATGTCCTCGGCTGAATTTGGTCTGAACTTCTAGCCATTCTTGTCAACCTACTGTTGCAATCATTATTGGATGATCTTAAGTAAAATTTCCACACATGGTATCAGAATTACCCAGGTAAAAGGAAGAGGCTGAATAGAGATGTGTCCAGCCCCAATGTCAACAGCAGCATGTACATTCTTGATTTTTAAGATGCCATTAGGACCCTTACTTCTCTCCACTTTCTCCTTGTTTCTAGAATCATCATCACACATGGGGCTTAATGCCACACTGACATCACAGGAGATGTAAAGTACTACTGCAACATGTTTCCATATCATTTTCAAAATGACAATTACCAAGAAATACATAACTTCCTGATACACTTCTTAATTTGAAAACTCATAACCACAAAAATTTGATTTGCTTTTATCTGTTCTCATTTATGTCTACCATTACCACCACTGCATTACCATTATGTGATTAATGCTTTCATTGGATTTGAGGTATATTTCTGGAAACACAGGGAATCCAGGATAGATGAACCCTTCATGACCAGTGGTGAGAGTGGTGATACTGAGAGGGTAGAGGGAGGGTGGGGTGGAAAGGGGGAACTGATTAATATGATCTACGTATAACCTCCTCCCTGGGGGATGGACAACAGAAAAGTGGGTGAAGAGAGACATAGGGAAGGGCAAGATATGACAAAATAATAATTTATAAAGTATCAAGGGTTCACAAGGGCAGGGGGAGCTGGGAGGGAGGGGAAAATGAGGAGCTGATGCCAGGGGCTTAGGTGGAGAGCAAATGTTTTGAGAATGATGAGGGCAATGAATGTACAAATGTGCTTTACACAATTGATGTATATATGGATTGTGATAAGAGTTGTATGAGCCCCTAATGAAATGATTTTAAAAAATAGAGTCGACCATAATGATGTCAATAGAGTAACGCTTTTGGTATCTTCATTTACTGACGGGGCACCACTCAGAATAAGAAGAAAGCACCGTAAACATCCATTAATAGTTGGAACTTGGAATGTACAAATATGAATCTAGGAAAACTTGAAGCTGTCAGAAATGAAATGTAATGCACACAGATTGATATCCTATGCATTTGTGTGGTGAAAGGGGCTGGTATTGGCCATTTTTAATCATATGGTTTATGATCCCAAGAATGACAACTTCAAGAGGAATAGCATTCCATTCATCCTCAAAAAGAACATTTCAAAATCTATTTTGAAGTACAATGCTGTCTTTGATAAGATAATATCTACAAACCAATCAGAAAGTCAAGTTAAACCAATTATTATTCAAATTTATGCACCAACCACTGAAGGTAGTGAAGGAGAAATTATATTTGAATTATGATGCTGGCAAAGAACACTGAGAGTACCAGGGACTGGCCAAAGAAGAAATCAATCTGTCCTAGAAGAAGTACAAGCAGAATCCTCCTTAGAAGGAAGGATGGCAAGAGTTTGTCTCATACACTTTGGACATGTTGTCAGGAGACACCAGTCTATAGAAAAGAACATCATGCTTGGTAAAATCGGGGAGCAGCAAAACAGAGGAAGACCCTTGACAAGAAGGGTTGACCTGGGGCTACAAAAATATGCTCAAACAGAACAACAAATGTTGATGATGCCACAGCCCTGGGTAGTGTTTCATTCTTTTGTGCATCCAGTTGCTATGAGCTGGAACTGACTTGAAGGTCCTAACAACCAGTAATTTCTTGCCTCAACATTGATCAAGCATGCAATTAAAACACATTGATCATTATTGGCAATTGGGATTCATAAATTGGAAGCAAAAAGGAAGGATTAATACTTGGAAGATATGGCCTTGGTGATAGAAATGAAGCTAGAGATTACATGATAGAATTCTACAAAACCAATGACTTCTTCATTGCAAAACCTTTTTCAACAAGATAAACAGGGACTATACACATGGATGGCATCTCATGGAATACACAGGAAACAAATTGACTATATCTGTGAGAAAAGATGATGGAGAAACTCAAGATCAGCAAGCAAAATGGCCAAGGGTTGGTTGTGAAACAGACCACCAGTTTCTCATATCTAAGTTCAAGTTGATGCTAAAGAAAGTTAAAACAAGCCCATGTCATCCAAAATTACAAGTGTATCTCATGCACATCTCAAGAATAGATTGGACTCACTGAACACTAGTGACAGAACAGCTGACGAGTTGTGAGAGATAAGAATATCATACATGAAGACAGCAAACGGTCACTAAAAAGACAGGAAGGAAACAAAAGATCAAAGTGGATGTCAAAGAGACTCTGAAATTTGCTCATGATCATAGAGTAGTTAAAAAATGAATGAAATGATGAAGCAAAAGAGCTAAGCAGAAAATTTCAAAGGGAGGCTCAAGAAGACAATGTGCGATGTTATAATGAAATGTGCAAAGACTTAGAGTTAGAAAAATAAAAAGGACGAATTTGCTCAGGATTTATCAACCTGAAAAGACTGGGGAAAAATTAAAGCATGAGGTTGCAATATTGAAAGAGTCTATGGGTAAAATATTGTACAATGCAGGCAGTACCGAGATGGAAGGGATACACAGTGCCACTGGACCCCAAATATTCACTGTGCCTCAGAGAACCAGTGGATAGTCAACCATTTCAAGAAACAATAAAGCATATGATCCAGAAGTAATGGCACAGAGGGAGTATGTCCAGGCTCCCCTGCAGGCCTCAGTCAAATAAGGTCCTGGGAATTGATAGAACAGCAATGGAAATCTTTAAGCAAATTTATGAAGCACTGAACGCACTAACTTGTCTATGCCAAGAAATTTGGAGGATAGCTACTTGGTCCACTGACTGGAAAAGATCCATATTTGTACTAATTCCAAAGAAAGACCAAACCTAAAGACTATGGAAATTATGAACAAAATCTGTAATATCACATGCAAGTAAAATTTTGCTGAAGATCACGGTTCAACAATGGTTGTAGTAGTGCATTGTCAGGAAGCTGTCAGAAACTCACACTGGATGCTGAAAAGAATGTGAAATAAGCAATCATTACTGAGATCAGATGGAGCTTAGCAGACAGCAGAGAACACCAGAAAAAAATGTTCACTTGTGTTTTATTGACTAGGCGAAGACATTTCAGTATGTAGATGATAACAAACTGTGGATATCACTGAGGAGAATGGGAATTCCAGAATGCTTCATTGTGTCCATGTGGGATCTGTAGATGGAACAAGATGCCATGATTCTTATAGAACAAGGAAATACTGTGTGATTCAAAATCAGGGCCGATGTACATCAGGGTTGTATACTTGCACTAAACTTATTAAATGTGTATGCTGAGCAAAGAAGTATGATGGGAAGCTAGAGGATATGAAGAAGAACTCAGCATCAGGATTGAAGGAAGCCTTATTAACACCTGCAATGTGAAGATGGCACAAATAACTGGTTGAAAAGAGGAGAACTTAAGCGTTTGCTGATGAAGATCAAGGAGTGTGGCCTTCAATATGGATGACAACTCACTGTAAAGAAAACAAAAGTTCTCACAGCTGGACAGTAAACAGCACCGTGATAAATGGAAATAAAGATTATCTTGTTTGGATCCCCATTCAGTGCTCATGGAAGCAGTAGTCAAAAAATCAAAGGATGGGCAAATTCAATGGACAAGACTGAACTAATGTGTTGAAGAGCAAGAATGTCCCCTGGATGAGGAACGTGTGCCTGAGCCAAGCGCCTCATTGTCCTGTGAGACGCAGACAGAGAAAGGACAACTGAAGAAGAAGTGACACATTTGAATTTTGGTGCTGGCAAAGAATATTGGAAATAGCATGGAAAACAAATAAGTCTGTCTTGGGAGCACAACCAGGATGTTCCTTAGTGGTATTATGATTGTCTATTCATTTGTGCTCTTTAGCACTTTTAGGATGTGTCTGATAAAGTTTTCTTTTTTTCTGTTTTAGATTTGTATCTGAGTTCACTTTTAAAATCAAATTTATTAAATTATTAGATATTATGTAGATATTTTCATGACTAGTTATTAATCAAATTGATATTGCACCACCTGACACTGTAACAATGTCTTAAGGTTTGATCTGTGGATGTGTTTCATTTGCGTATTTCACCCTGTTATATTTTCATGTTCTTTGCTTTTGACTAGTCTACTCAGATGTACATTCAGTGAATATTTCAGTATATATATTATGCTTGTAAGTATTAAATGATTTTTCAAAGCTTTAATTTCTCCCCTATTAAAATTTAAATTTCTCTTTAAACCCTTGAATATATTGAAAGTGATTCTTTTAACATTTTCAAATACTAATTTCATTGCATAAATTCTGTTTTGTTCTGCTGGGTTTTTTTAAGAAATATTTTCTTCTTTATTACTGGCCATGTATTCTTGTTTTATTACATATATAGTGATTTTTATTGGATTCTGGACATTATGTGCTTAACAATATTGAGTGTTTAATTATTTTGAGTATTGAATATAGTTCTGAAAGACACTTAAGTTTCTTAGGAACAAACTTGATTCTTTTAAGGATTTAATAAGTTTCTTTGCATGACAGGCATAGTGTCATTATCAACCTTACTAGTAGGACATGGTCACTCTGGGTCCTGGACTACAAGTCCTGAATTTTCAACATGGTCTTGCCACTTTGACTAATTAATATTGACATGTAGCACAGCCTCTGTAACCCTGCGGTTCGCCCACCAGTAGTTCTTCACCCATCATTCGGGCCTATCACACTAACCCCTGTGCAACACTTCAGCAAAACTCTTGGGATTTCAAGACAACTTTCTATAGCCAAGTCTTTGCATGGCTTCTTTCTCTCTGATATTCTGCAGATTGTACCCCTCCCCTGCCCCAAATACCATACAACTCACTTTTGATGAATGCTGTTTTCTCGCTGTTTGGTTTGGCAAGACCACCTTAGAAGCAGAAACTCGAGGAAAGCATGAGGTATAACTAATTTATTTCTTTTTTAATGATCACAGTTCTAGACAGCAACAGCTTAATACCTAATATCTGAAAATGATTCCTAGATATGTTTGGGAAATAAGAAACGCATGTTTGATTTAGTTACTTCTTCAGGATCAAAAGTTGCAAATCTCTTAACCTTTCCATTTGTCCAAATTTTAAGTTCAATCCAACTGAATTATGCAGCCTATTTACAGTCATGTTTTCCAATATTCCTTCTTCCTAGCTTTACTCTATCAGATGTTACCTCTGTATGGAGGTAACATTATCCTCAGTAAATAAAATTCACTGAATTTCAAATCACTCCTTTGAGGCTTCTCATATCATCAACCCACATAAAAAGTGAGTGGGATAGTCCATTAAAGTTTAAGTATATTTATTTAGCCCCTAAAACCAGTATTCTCCTTTTTAGAATATAGCAACGTTAGTCGTTTATATTACGAAAAACTCATAATATGGTATGAAAGGCAAGAGTAAAAAGAATGAAGAATCGAATGTTAGAATATTATAAATTCTGAATAGGAATTAGAAATTATAAAATGCATGAATATTTTGAGACCAAAAAAAAAAGGAGAAGAAAAAATCTGAGACCAAAGGAAGGAGGGGAAGAACTGGGGGAAATTGTAACCAAGAACTGGATTACTTAACTACAAAATTCCATCCATTAAATTTGTGAAACACCCACATGGTGAGACTTGACGTTTCCTACAGAGAAAGTTGAGAGAAAACAGCAGGTTCACAGGAAGGAAGGGAGGGCAGACTCAGTAGAAAGAACACCAGGGAAGCTTAAAAGTAAGAAAGTGCAAGGTAGGTTCTGGGCATGAAAACAAAGCGTTTGGTACAATGAGGGGGACACTATAAATAAGCCTAGGAAAGAGAACATACATTGGGGCCAGACGGTGTAGGTCTTTGAATAGCAGGCTGAGGGATTGCTGCTCTTTTTGGTTAAAAATGGGGAGTCACAGAGGTTTTTGAGTTGGGGAGTGAACTGACCTTTGGGTCAATTGCCCTGGCTGCAATGTGTGAAGTAGATTGGAAGAGGGAGAGACTGCAAGTGAAGAGACACCCTAGGAGGCAGTTGCATTCAATCGGGTGACAGGTAATGAGAACCTGAACTATGGTAGTAGCGTTAGGAGTGGAAAGAAAAGGATGGATTCAAGATATCGTTCATGGGTCAAATCTATTGGGCTTAGTAACTAATGAGATCTGAGGAAACAGCTATAAAAAAAGATTCTGAAAATTTTAAACCTCAGGTACTGTGGAAGTGATGGAAGAAGAAAAATGGGTGGGAAAGTGATTTATGTGGTTGGCGCCTTATGTGACTTGGTGGTGGGAATGTTTTCCATGGCGGTAGGAGTTTTGTGAGGACATGGACCTTGATATGCTATGTGGAAGGTAGCGGACATTTTCAGAAGATGAATAGAATAATAATCAAATATTAAAGTTGGAAAGACCCTACTTAGTCATAATTGGGTTTCACTAATTGTTAGCTGAACAGATTCAAATCAATTTTAATACACATTATCAGTTCAGAAGACAACTGAGAACTATCCTGTGTGAGATACTGGTCTTGGTATTGGAGATGTCACTGTTTATAATAAAAATTATCTTTCCTTATAGAGATAGGTCATAGTTTACTAGAGAAGACAATTAAATGAACATTTGTAATACATTTCAATATATACTACTCTAGGGAAAGTACTAGTTCAAATGGAAACAGAAAGCAAGAACATTTCCAAATGCAGGATGCTCACCAAAGGTTTCTCAAATGAATATCTGAGCCAATGGAAATGGGAAGTTTGAGTTGATAGTAGCCAGGTATATAGGGTGGGAGCCATTCTAGGAAGAGACTCATCTTGGAGAAATTGCGTGAAGTTTGTTATTGCTGAATCATAAGGTATGCATGGTATAATCGTGGACTAGTTAATGAAGGGGCTTGTTTGTCATCCTAAAGATTGTAAACTCTAGGATAACAACAGTGAAAATTTAGTGATGAGTTTAAACAAAGAAATAGCATCATCAGATTTATATGTTTTAAAGACACATTGATTGTTCACTTTAAACAAAAACATTTATCATGCTCCCTATAAACAGAAAAAGCAAAGCAGTATAAGGTTTACAATTATTTAAAATGTTATTTATGTTACGATGTACTATTTAGACAAGCATAAGATGCTATAAGAACACAGATAAAAGAGCAATCAATATTGTCAGTGAGTGAGGAAGTGTTGAAGAAGCCCATTTTGAGCCTGGCATGGAAAATTAAATAGGCCCATATAATTTCATTCATAACTTTCAGTTTCTTTTATCTGTGTCCCATAATTACACTTTCTGTTGCTGATTCTGTGTCATATTGATCTTTTTTATGTATCATTAATGTTGATATAAAACTCATTGAAGTACATAGTTTTTTAATGTTATAAGAAACTACCTTATCCGATCACCAATAATTTCCTTTTCTGGAACAAAATAGACATTTATTAACATGCAGATATGAAGTTATTATGTTATTTAACAAGGGGCAGATCAACTTTCTGTAGTTTGAGGGATTGATGTGTAATAATGCAACAGGAGTTGCATTTATTACTTTAGCTATATTGTGTATTTAGTTTATAATGATAGACAATAAAGTTAGGATATTAACTGTACTCAACATTTATTTGCAAGGTAGAGTTTCAATCATTATTCAAATAGTGTCCCAAGCTTGATCTTTACAGCAACCTTCTGTTGTAGACAGGTTTAATAGTCAAATAGAGAACAACCAGTAAGGTTTGGAGTTAAATTCATGATGGTTAAGGTGGGGACCTCTAATGAGCCTAGATTAATATCCCATGGTGAAATTCAGGGAGAAGCCTGGGATGCCTGGTGTCATTAATGGGCTCAAGAGGTCATGGCAATTGCTTAGCAAGTAGCAAATATTTTAATAACTTGCCCACCCTCAGCAGAAAATATAAACTTGCAGACCATCAATCCTGGACACCCTCTTAATCCTCTGACTTGTACCCCAGTAATGTAGTCCTTTGTGGTGGAGACGGCTAGCTCTCACACATCCACTTTTACTCAAGCCAAACAAAACCCATCAACTCATTGCTGTCCAGCTGATTCTGACAGGACAGAATACAACCACTCTACCAGGTTTCCAAGGCTCAATCTTTACAGAAGTAAACGGCAGCATCCCTTTTCTGTAGATCAACTGGAGGGTTTGAACCACTAACCTTATAGTTAGTAGCCAAGAGTTTGAGCACTATGCCACCATGGTTACTTTGTCAATACTATCCCCCATGCAATTAGGTTGTCCATATGACAGAGATCAGGAAACAAAGCATCCACTTCTGTACTTGGTCTTGAAAATATCTTACAAGAAATGTTTGCCTTGTCTTTCTTCACTCACTCTATATGTTAACTATGGATGAGTCAATAGAGGACTGCATGGGGATCCTTTATGAATGCCTGGTCACAGACAGAAGAGTTTGGAATATTGAATTGGAAGACAGCTACATATGAGAGCCAAGACTTGTGCGTATCAAGCTGTGAGGTGAGAAACAAATTAAATTTTATTATCTTCAGGCCCCTTAGGTTTGAGAATTGTTTTTTATCGTAACTGGGGTGTTAAAAAGAAGGCTTCAGGAATTGACAGAAACCCCATTAAAATGTGTCAGAAACCTGAGGAAACACTCACTCACCTCTTCCAGGAAATTTGGAAAACAGCTTCTTGGCCAACTGACTGGAAGAGACCTATATGTATCCTATTCCAAAAACAGGTGACCCAACAGAGTGCTCAAACTGTAGAGCAAGATCATTAATATCGCACACAAGTAACTTTTTGTTAAGATCATCCAACAACTGCTGCAGCAGCACATTGACAGGGAGCTGCCAGAAGATTCAGAAGAGGACATGGAAAAGGGACATCATTGCTCATGTCAGATATATCTTTTTCAAAGCAGAGAAAACCAGAAATATGTTGGCTTGTGGTTCAATGACTCTGCAAAGGCCTTTGATTGTGCGGGCCATAGTAACCTGTGGGTGGCACTGAGAAGAATGGAAATACCGGAGCACATCATCGTGCTCAGAACTTGTACGTAGATCAAGAGGGAGCTGTGTGAACAGAACAAAGAAACACTGCGCGGCTTAAAGTTGGAAAGATGTGTGTCAGGACTTTATCCGGTTACCACACTTCCTCAATCTAGGTGCTGAGCAAAACATCAGAGAAGTCAGGCTATATGAAGAAGAGTATGGCATCAGGATTGGGGGAAGGCTTATTAACAACCTATGGCACACAGATTATACAACCTTGCTTGCTGAAAGTGAGGAGGGTTTGAAGCACATTCTGGCGGAGATCAAGATTTGTGGCCTTCAGTATGACTTACAGCTCAAGGTAAGGAAGATGAAAATCCTCAAAACTGTCCAATTGGTAACATCATGATCACTGAAGAAAAGGCTGAAGTTGTCAAGGACTTTGTCTTAATTGGATCCAAAATCAATGTTCATGGAAGCAGCAATCAAGACATAAAAATATGTATTGCATTAGGTAAATCTGCTTGTGTTAGGCCAGGTTGACTGGAGAAACAAATCCAGTGCCACTCATATATGTGCAAGAAAGAGCCTTAAATCAAAAATTGTATTATCACGAAAACATCCCGGCCCAGTCCAACTCAAGTGCATAAGTCCAATGCTAGTCCATAAGTCCCCCTTCAGACTCACACACACAATTACATGAATGCCATGATGCAAAATGCAGGAATATCACAGGCTGGTGGATGCAAAGCCCCATGGATCCGATGGTGGTGGACAGATCTCCAGGGTTCTGGTAGCAACCAGAGTTGGTCAGAGAAATGTGAAGGCAAAAAGAGAGGGGGCACTTACTAGGATCCTCCTCATGAGAATACCACACCCACATGGAGTCACTATCAGGCAGTGACCTGGCTGATAGGCTGAACTCCACCCCTACACGTTTATATATCTTCAAGTTGACAAGAAATTCAGTAACTGCCACACTTCTGCACAACACCTCTTCAGAATAGTGAAGAACAAGGATGTTACTTTGAAGATTAAGATGTTCCTGACCCAAGCCATGGTAGTTTCCATTGTATCATATGTATGTGAAAGTTGAACACTGAATAAGGAAGACTGGGGAAGAATCCATGTCTTTGAATTGTGGTGCTGGAGAAGAATAGTAAAAGCACCATGGACTACTAAAGGGACAAACCAATTTGTATTGGAATAAGTAAGGCCCGGGTGCTTCTTAGAGGCAAGGATGGCAAGACTTCGTCTTATATATTTTGGACATGTTTTCAAAAGAAACCAGTTTCTGGAGCAGGACATTGTGTTCAGTAAAGTGGAAAGACATCCAACAAGAGGAAGGCCCTTGACAAGGTGGATTAACACAGAGGCCGCATCAATGAGTTCAGGTATAGGATTGTGAGGATCGCGCAGGACCACACAGTGCTTCTTTCTGTTTTGCATAGGGTCCCTCTGGATTTGACTTGGTGACAACAACAATAACAACAACAGGGCTGCTATTCATTGAAATTGGCGAGAAATTTGGTGGGGGGAGGGGGGCTTCAGGCATGAATTGCCCTTATCCAATCTAGTATTATTTTCCTAAGGGCTTCTAGAAGTTTGAGTGCTATTCTAGTCTCCTAGATATGACTTTACTGTGGAAGTTCCTGGGACTGTCTTCCTTACTAAGGATATAATGTGTATTTCTAAATAGTCAAAGAGTCTAATACCAGTGCAAATGCTTAGAAATCATATTTGAGAAGAGTCAAGGAAAAATTTAAAAGAAAGTTATTTATCCAATATTTCAACTAATATATACTGAGCATTTTATCATGTAGCAAATGAAGACATTCGACTGTATGAATCATAAAAAACTATATGGGAGTCCAGGAAGATGGCCGACAGGGACACCCGCATACTCTGAGAGCTCCTCCAAACAAAGCGGGCTTGGCGACCAGGTAGCTGAATAGTAGGAGTCTGGTGAGTGAAATATCCCCCTGGGACAGCTCCCCAGTCCCACCCCACGTATTTGTCCTGAGCAGGGGTCTAGGTGAAAGAGGACCAGACTCGTGGGACATCTCTGGTCACTAAGCTGCCGTGAGCTCACTGGCAACCGGCCTAGGCTCCATCCCCAAACCGGACCCCAGCCCAGAGCCGCTTGCCTGCCCTGCCTAGACAGGCGCAGCAGGTCACACTCCCCTACACCAGTGGCCCACACGCGGATCCCCACTGGGAGAGAAGCTTTCCTCTCCCGCGGTTCCCCTCTCCCCGCAGGGCAGCGATCTGCCCTCGGGCCGCGTCCCTCCCTCCATTCATCCAAGCTCCGGGGAGTGGACCCGCGGGTTGTCTGGCGACCCCCACGGGGGACCATCCACCCGCACCGCTGCCACGGACCTCTCCACCTGCCTTCCCTGCGCCGGCCTCCCACCCCACCCACCCCCGGCAGCCTAGCGCCAGCTCCACTCCCCGCCGGGACCCTGCACTGAGCACTTCCCGCCGACGGGAGCCATAGCCCAACCTGCGCCTGTCCCGGACCCTGAGCTTCCGCGGAGCGCTGTGGCTCGCGCTGCTGAGTCTGCCCGCCAAGGGCCCCTCCCTGTGCAAGGCACAAGAGTAGGTGCCCTCCGCAGGGTGCTGTGGGGACCCCAGCAGCCGCGACTCTGAGCCTGAGCGGAGGACGGGCGCCATTGCCCCCTGCGGTTTCGCGCCAAGCCTCCTTTGCCGGCGCCATTATCCCCTGCGGTTTCGCAGCAAGCCACTACTGTCCGCGGGGTTCTGAGCTCAGAACGGGGCGGAGGGCGAGCACCATTGTCCCCTGCAGTGTCGTGTCGCTGTCTGCGCAGCTGTCCGAGGGGCCTCCCCGCGCCCACTCACAGCCCGGGCAGATCAAACATTCCACCTGCAGCGTAGCCTGGGACTCGGCTTTGCAGTCTCTGAGGAGCCGTCAGTGAGCTCCAGCCAGCTCTCACCACCTGGGGGCCCTGTGGGGTCCCCAGTGCCAGCCCTAAGCCTGCCGCAGCCGCCCCAGCCACCCCAGGAGACGGCACAGTGGCCTGAGCCTCCACACAGTACCCTTAGCTGCCCTAGCACTTCCCAGCTAGAGCACGAGGACCTCCAGTGGGGAGCGGCTGGACCTGGGAGGGCTCGGTGAGCTGAAGAGCATTCCCAAAAACACATAGATCAGCACCACATCGTGGGACAATACGAACTCAGCCACCTCTGCGCTCTATTAGGCATCACCAGCACTTAGAGGGAAAGGGGGAAATTTTCAGACATTCACATCTACACATCCTCCATCTAGCATAGGTTTTTTTCTGGGGTTTTTTTTGTTGGTTTTTTTTCTTTCTTTTTGTGTTTTTGCCTTTTGGGTGTTTTTTGTTTGTATTGTTTTTTATTCCTCCTTCCCTTTCTTTTACTTTCTGTGCTGTATTCTCTCTCTCCGTCCTTCCTACTTTATCATTAATGCTTGTACTTCTCTTCTGCCCCTTTTCTATAGATTCTCCTTCTCTCTCTTTTCTTTCCTCTCCTCCCACCTCTACTAGTATCACAGCTTGTCCCTCTTCTATTACACATTTTCTTCCCTCTCCCCCCAATTTTTTCTTCCTCTGCCCAATATTATGTTAAAAACTATTTTAATATCATCAACCTTTTAAATCCTTTTTATTACTAACCCCCCTCCTCATAAAGGGGGCTGCTAAGGGTACCTTGTCACACCTGGTCAAAGCAGCCTGAAGGCACTCACTGAGGCCCCAGCCCCCACTCCAGATGCTGAAACATCTCGGCACTGCGGGTCACCAACCCGACAGGGAACTCGGTCTACACAGTAGTCTGACCCACCCTTAGAGTAGGTCATAGGCAATCGCCTGAAAGAATCCTTAACAACAACATATATAAGGTTACTCCTGTCTCCCAGAAGCATGGGGCCTATGAGAGGATCAAGGAAAAATCAACAGACCACATCACTCCCAACAAAAAAATCAGAGAAACGAGGCACTTTAACAGACCTAACATCACTCATAGAAGAAACAGATATAGATCAGCCACAAAAGGAAATCTTCAGAACTCTGCTTGCAGTAATACAGGAGCTAAGAGAAGCAAACCAAAATAAGGATGCAACGATAGAGGGGATGAAATGCACAATAGAGGGGATGAAGTCTACAATAGAGGAGATGAATACTATCCACCAAAAGGAACTGCAGAAACTAACAGAGGAGGTAGCAGAGGCCACACAAAAGGTCACAGAAGCTATATCTAGGCTTGAGGAGGCTGAGAACCGTATCAGTGAACTCGAGGACGCTCAAACCAAACGAAGCAAGCGAGAAAAACAATCAGATAGGAAAATTAAAGAAACAGAAGACAGCCTGAGATCAATGACAGATGCTATGAAGAGGAATAATATTCGAATAATCGGTCTACCGGAACACAACATAACACACAAATCGACTGCCAAGATAGCAAAGGAATTTCTGGAAGAAAATTTTCCCAACCTAACAAAGGAGAATCCAACTCTCATACAGGAAGCAGAGAGGACGCCGGCTAAGCTAAACACCAAGAAGAACACGCCAAGACATATAATTGTAAAATTATCCAACTTAGAGGAAAAAGAGAAAATTTTACGATCATCAAGAGAAAGGAAGACAGTCACATACAAAGGAGCGCAGGTAAGAATATGCTCAGACTTATCAGCAGAAACCATGAAGAGGAGGAGAGAATGGAACAACATCTTCCAAAAACTGAAAGATAAAAATGCCTCCCCCAGAATCCTATACCCTGCCAAGTTATCCATTAAGATAGAGGGTAAGATAAGGGTCTTCCAGGACAAGGAAGAACTCAAAAAATATACTGCAAGTCACCCGACCCTGCAGAACATACTGGCTGACTCACTATGGCCAGAAGATCAAGCTCTAACTAGAACCACCAGGAGACCATCATATAGCCCATCTCCATCTAGAAGCCAACATGCCAGCAGCAAGTACCAGGACAACAGGGTCTCAGATGGAAAAGAGGACAGGATAGAAACCCTCCACTCAAACACAGCACACTGATATGAAGGAATATAGGCAAAGACCCAAAACACAAAACAGAATATGACAACCATGAAGCCAGAGATAGTAATAATCACGCTGAATACAAATGGGCTCAATTCATATATTAAAAGAAAGAGGCTGGAGGACTGGATTAGAAAACATAACCCATCAATCTGCTGCCTGCAAGAGACACACCTTAAGCGAGCAGACAAGCATATGCTGAGAATAAAGGGCTGGCAGAAAGTTTACCAAGCAAATGGTAACTCCAAGAAGGCAGGAGTGGCTATCTTAATCTCCGACAAAATGGATTTCAAGATCCAAAACATAAAAAGAGACAAAGAGGGACACTACATAATGCTCAAAGGCTCAGTAAACCAGGAAGCACTTAGCATACTGAATATTTACGCACCTAATAATGGCGTGGCAAATTTCGTCAAACAAACTATTAAAAAAATGACAGAAGAAATCACGGAAACAACAATAATAGTGGGGGACTTCAACACTCCACTATCAGAGAAAGACAGGTCACAGGGGAAAACGCTCAGCAAAGAGGCCAGAAAGCTAAACAATGTAATTAGGCAACAGGGCCTGATAGACATCTATAGAGCCTTTCATCCAAAAGCAAAAGGTTTCACATTCTTCTCCAATCCACACGGATCTTTCTCAAGAATAGATCACATGCTGGGACACAATGCCAGCCTGAGTAAATTCAAACACATAGATATTATCCAGACGTCTTTCTCAGACCACCATGCCATAAAGCTGGAGATTAATAGGAGGGCACCCAGAAAAGCAAGGGCCACCAATTGGAGAATAAACAACGATCTCCTGCGACATGAATGGGTTAAGGTCCAGATCAGAGAGGATATCAGGAAGTTTCTAGAAACTAATGAGAACGAGCATACAACATATCAAAACTTATGGGATACTGCAAAGGCAGTTATCAGAGGTAGCTTGATATCACTGAATGCATAAATGAAAAAAAGAAGAAAGGCGTATGACAGATATGTTAACACAAAACCTCCAACAACTAGAACAGAGTCAACAGAACTACCGCTCCAATAGCAAGAGAAAAGAAATAATAAAAATCAGGGCGGAGTTAAACCAGTGGGAAGACAAAAGAACAATGCAAAGGATTAACGCAACTAGAAGCTGGTTTTATGAACGAATTAATAAAATTGACACTCCCCTGGCAAAGCTTACCAAAGATAGAAAGGAACAATCATCAATAGCCAGGATGAGGGATGAATCGGGGGCAATAACAACAGACCCCAATGAGATAAAAAGGATAATCACAAAGTACTATGAAGGTTTGTATTCTAATGAATTCAGAAACCTGGAAGACATGGATAAATATTTAGAAAAACAATCTATCCCTAGATTATCTGAGACAGAGATCAAGAACCTCAACAAACCCATAGCGAAGGAAGAAATAGAGAGTGTCATCAAAAACCTACCAAGGAAAAAGGCCCCAGGGCCAGATGGCTATACAGCAGAATTTTACCAAACATTCAGGGAAGAGCTGACACCGATCCTCCACAAAGTATTCCATAACATAGAAAAGAACGGCAAGCTCCCAAACTCATTTTACGAAGCCAGCATTACTTTGATACCCAAACAGGGAAAAGACCCCACAGGTGTAGAGAATTGTAGACCAATATCTCTAATGAACATAGATGCAAAAATCCTTAACAAAATATTGGCCAATAGAATACAAAGGAACATCCAACATATCATTCACCACGACCAAGTAGTGTTCATCCCAGTGATGCAGGGATGGTTTAACATCCGAAAATCCATCAATATCATACACCACATCGAGAAGAAAAAGGATAAAAACCATATGATAATATCCATAGATGCAGAAAAAGCATTTGACAACATCCAGCATCCATTCCTAATCAAAACACTCATGAAGATAGGATTGGAAGGTAAGTTCCTCAAGCTCATACAAGCTATCTATGAAAGACCAACAGCCAACATCATAGTCAATGGAGAAAAGACAAGAACAATACCACTGAAAAAGGGTACAAGACAAGGATGCCCCCTGTCCCCTCTTCTATTCAATATCGTTTTGGAGGTTCTGGCTAACAACATAAGACAGTGGAAGGACATCAAAGGGATCCAGTTGGGAGAGGAGGAGGTGAAACTATCGTTATTTGCAGATGACATGATCCTATACATTGAAGACCCCCAAAACTCCACAGTTGGAATACTTACAGCAATAGAGGAATACAGAAGAGTAGCAGGATACAAGATCAATAAACAGAAGTCGGTAGGGTTTCTATACACATCGGACAGGGCCAGGGAAGAGGCGATTAAGAGGGAAGTACCCTTCACAGTAGCCAAGAACAAACTGAAATACCTAGGAATATATTTAACAAAAAATACTAAAGACCTTTATAAGCATAATTATAAAACCCTATTACAGGAAACCAAAAGTGACCTTCACAAATGGATGACCCTCCCCTGCTCATGGTTAGGTAGACTGAACATAGTAAAGATGACAGTTCTTCCTAAAGCACTCTATAAGTTCAATGCTATACCAATCCAATTACCATCAACCTTCTTCAAAGAATTGGAAAAACTGACCACCAACTTCATATGGAGAGGGAAGAAACCCAGAATTAGCAGAGAACTCCTCAAGAAGAAGGACACAATTGGAGGACTTGCCCTACCTGATTTTAATGCCTACTACACAGCTACAGTGGTCAAAACAGCATGGTACTGGCACAATGATAGACACTCAGACCAGTGGAAAAGAATAGAAAACCCAGGAGTAAAATCATCAGCATATAGACAACTGATCTTCGACAAGGGTCCCAAAAACGTCAAGTGGGAAGCAGATGCCCTCTTTAATAAGTAGTGCTGGAAACAATGGATATCCACATGTAGAAAGTTGAAACAAGACGTCTACCTCACCCCATGCACAAGAATACACTCAAGGTGGATCACAGATCTAGAAGTCAAACCCCAAACCATCATCTCAGAGCACTGGCCCAGGGAGCACATAGGCTCACTGCAACAGGGAAGGGGACACACACAGGTGAACTGGAAATCGACAAATGGGATCTAATAAGAATAAAACACCTGTGCACCTCGAAAGACTTCGCCAAGAGGGTGACAAGGCAACCCACAGACTGGGAGAAGATTTTTAGTAATGACACATCAGACAAAGGGCTCATTACTAAAATCTACAACACCATCGTGACCTGCAAAAAGAGGAAAACAGTTAACCCCCTAAGGAAGTGGGCAAAAGAAAGGAGAAGAACTTTCACTAGAGAGGAGGTCAATATGGCCAATAAACATATGAGAAAGTGCTCAAAGTCCCTTGCCATAAGAGAAATGCAAATCAAAACAAAAATGAGATACCACCTAACACCCCTGAGGCTAGCCCAGATCAGTAAATCAGAGAGCAACAAGTGTTGGAGGGGCTGTGGTGAAGTAGGAACCCTCCTCCACTGCTGGTGGTTGTGCAGATTTATACAGCCTCTGTGGAAAGCAATCTGGCGATACCTAAAGAAAATGGAAATTGATCTACCTTATGACCCAGCCATCCCTCTACTGGGCATATACCCGGTTGAAGCAGCAAATAAAACACGATCAGTCATATGCGCTCCAATGTTTATTGCGGCACAATTCACAATAGCAAAGACTTGGAAACAGCCTAAGTTTCTATCGATAGACGATTGGATTAGCAGACTTTGACACATACACATAATGGAGTATTATGCAGCACTGAAAAGCACCGATGAGCACATGAAACACATTATTTCATGGGAAGAGCTGGTAGGAATTATGTTAAGCGAGATAAGCCAGACCCAAAGGGACAGGTACAACATGAGTCCCCTGAGGTAAGTACAATCAGCATGACAGAAATAGAAGAATAAACATCCATCCCACAATAAATGGGAGGAAGCATAGATAGTTGGAGGGAGGACAGGCCACACCTAGGGAGGTACATGAGAGCCCAGCATAAAGAAGGAGTAGTGGGGTAGGGAGAGGGAGAACCGGGAGGGGGAGAATCCGAATGGATGGTATGGGGGGGGGCAGGGTACTAACCCACCCGGGGGAGAGTATCGGTTGTGTCCCCACAGATCTGGAACATGCATACGGACCCCAACACGACACACCAAACAAGGAGGGCAACGCAAAGTACAGAGGTCTACACAAAGAGGCTGGATGACAAGCCGGCCCAAATCAGAATTAGGCCGACCCCCACACTCGAAGGGAATACCACAGAAAACAAAAATAGATCGTCTGGAGTGGGAAAGGAACTGACCCACCGCACCACATCCAGAAGGAAGCTGAAACAAAAGAAGGAGAAAGAATGTAGTGGAGTACACCTGGGTCCACCAAGCCCAAAGTCGATAGATCAGCTAGAAGGGCCCATCATACAGAGAGGACCATTCAGCTGACCATACTACGAGATACGATATCCTGCACCAACACATGGCCCTACACGGGACAGCACCTGAGACACAATGGGGGATGGGCGACTGAGCTGACCCCGCCACACTGAGGCAAACACTGGGGGAGTGCAATGGAGCAGCGGAGGAAGCAGAGCAAAGGGAGCCCGAGGGAGTATAAAGGATGGTCTCCTGGGCCAGGACGTGGCGCCTCACAAGCTACACCTAGAAAACACTCCTAAAGGCCAACGAAAGGACCTTGAACTACTAGTAATTTTTCTTTTAATATTTGCTATCTTTTTGTTTAGTCTTTTTAAAATTTGTTTTGTTTTTTACCTTGTAAATTTTGTATATTAGTGGCTTTTCTGCTTATCAGCGTGTCGATGTTGCTTCTGTCAAAGCCATGTTCTTATGGGCCACTTGGGCGCAGTCAAAGTCATATCCATTTGTATGCACATATTACTATGTCAGCAGGTCCACCTAGACAAGATAGACTGGACAAATAATGAGAGAAGAAAACAACAGGACCAACGGTCCTGGAGGGACATGAGAGCGTGGGAGGTAGGGGAAGGGAGGAGGTGTCGCCCAACACAGGGACAAGGGAACAGCGAGTGGTTCAAAACCAGAGGAGGGAGGGGAGGGGAGGACTGGAAGGGAGTGACCAAGAGCAAGGTAAATGAGAGGAACTACTGAATCCAGAATGAAGGCTAAACATGGTAATGGGTCGGGAGGAAAGCGAAAGGAAATAGAGGAAAGGAGTAGGAGGCAAAGTGCATACAGAGAAGCCTAAATACAGACATGTACATATGTAAATATATTTATGATTATGGGGCAATAGATTTATATGCATATATTTATAGGTTCAGTAGTAGGGTAGCAGATGGACATTGGGCCTCCTCATGCATAATCCCCCAATACAATAGCACCTCGCCCTGCTAAGCAGCCATTGCAGGATACCCATCTTCCCGACATGATCACTGAAGACAGCGTTGTGTGTAAGCAAATGTGGTGAAGAAAGCTGATGGTGCCCAGCTATCAAAAAAAGATATAGCGTCTGGGGTCTTAAAGGCTTGAAGGCAAATAAGCGGCCATCTAGCTCAGAAGCAACAAAGCCCACAGAGAAGAAGCACACGGCCTAAGCGAATACAAGGTGTTGAATGGACCATGTAGCAGATACAAAGGAACAAAAACAATCATTGTGTGATCACCTTCCTCACATAATTGCTGAAGACGAAAGTGTGCATAAGCAAGTGTGGTGAAGAAGGCGGATGGTGTCCGGCTACTGAGAGATATAGCATTTGGGGACTTAAAGGCTTGAAAGCAAACAAGCGGCCATCTAGCCCAGAAGCAACCGAGCCCACACGGAAGCAGCACACCAACAAAGATGACCATGAAGGACAGAGGAGACCAGGTCTCCAACATCAAAGGTGGGGTGGTGGTGAGAATCACATCACCATGAAAGAGGGGGAGTGCATGATGGGGACCCAATGCCCACCTGTAGACAGCTGGACACCCCTTCCAGAGGGGTAGTGAGGAGGAGATTGGCCACTCAGGGTTCAGTGTAGCAACAATGAAACTCAAAACCTTCCTCTAGTTCCTGAACGCTTCCTCCCCTCCCAATCATCATGACCCCAATTCTACCTTACCTTGCAGACCTGGTTATACCAGAGGATGTACAGCGGTGCAGTGGGGATCTGGAGGCACAGGGAATCTAGGACAGACGAACCCCTCAACACCAGCGGTGGGAGTGGCGACACCAGGAGGGAAGGGCATGTAGAAAGGGAGAACCGATCTCGGAGATCTATGTGTAACCTCCTCTCTGGGAGATGGGCAAGGGGGAGGCGGGTGAGGGGAGATGCCGGGGAGTGTAAGATAAGATATAATAATTATTTATAAACCATCAAGGGACCAGGGGTGGTATCGGGGAGGGAGGAGGATGGGGGAAAAAAAGGGAAACCGAGCTGATTCCAGGAACCCAAGTGGAAGGTGAATTATGAGAGTGACGAGTGCAACGAATGTATAAGGGTGCTTTGCTCAATTGATGTATGTACAGATTGTGATAAGAGCCTTAGGAGCCCCAATAAAAAGATTTAAAAAAAACTATATGTAACACTATGAAAAATGTGACTTCCAGGACACTTAATTATGGACAGACCAAGAGCAGTTGTCCAGGAAGAACAGGGGATAGGGCAAGGTTTAAAATCAAGATAGGTGCATGTCAGAGTTTTGTCCTTTCACCATGCTTATTCCATTTGTGTGCTGAACAATTAATCTGAGAAGTAAACTGTGTCAAAAAGCATAAAAAGAATGCTGAATCAAGGTCCAAGAAATTCTTATTAACACCTGGATGCATATGACATACCTTTGCGTGCTGAAAGTCAAGAGGGCTTGAAGTGCTCACTAATGAAGACCACAGACCGCAGTTTTCATTGTGGATTACAACTCAATGCTAAAAAACCCAAATCCTCAGCTGGACCAATAGACAGCGTCATGATAATGAAGTCATGATTGGAGTTGTCGAGACTCATTTTACTTGGATCCACCCATCAGCACTTATGGACGCAGCCATCCAGAGTTCAAAGGATATACTGCATGGGCAAATCTGTGGCACAAGATGTCTTTGAAAATATTCAATTACAAAAATGTCGTTTTAGGACTAAGGCAAGTCCTTTTGACCCAAGCTATGATATTTTTAATAACTTCATATACATGTAGAAATTGGGCATGGAATAAGGAAGAACAAAGACAACTGGATGCATTTTCATTATTGTGCTGGCGAAGAATCTTGAAAATACCAGAGAGGTCAAGTAGAGACAAAGGTCTCAAGGGAAGGACAACCAGAGTACTCGTTGAACTTGAAGCTGGAAAGACTTTGCCTTCCGTATTTTAGTAACATTATCAGGAAAGATAAGCCCCTACAGAAGGACGGCATGCTGGGCAAAGAGAGAGTCAGTAAAAAAGAAGACCAGGAAAGGGTCCATTTCTACAGCAGCTGCAACAAAGGACTGAATTGTAACAACCATTGTGAGGCCAGCAGGGTGCTGGGCATGGTTGGGTTAGGGACTGGCTTCTTTCTGTCTTGGTTGGTCTTATGATTACAATACAAAGGAATCACAAAAGGATGAGCTCTTAAAGCCAAGTAGGCTGATTGTTGTATGCCATTCTGCGTATTTCAACTCAGTGACCCAAGAGACAGAGAAAAACTGCCTTATAGAGCTTCTTACTCTGTAATGTTTCTGGAAGTAAGTTTCCAGACCTTTCCTCCCACAGACCACTGGTGGATTCTAAATGCTGACTTTTTTGTTTTCTTTTCTTTTAGTTAACAGTAATGACTCTTATCCGGGTTTCTTCAAGTGTACTTAGCCTGCCAGTTACAAAATATTATCTGGTGAATGACAATTAATGAAGTAGTTACTCGGTCTTTCCTGGGTACAGAGAAATATGAGATAATAATTAATATTAGCTACCAATAGATATCTCTCATATAATTAGGCATTTTAATAAGTAATCCAAAATTTTGTGTACATGAACACAAAGTTTTCAATAGCCAAATATCTGCAGAAGCCTATTCCACTTTGTGTCTGGACTCCATTTAAGAAGCTAAAGCCTTATCCAAAGTCTTCTTCAGTCGCCATTTAGAATTATGTGTGCCCTGAGTTGGAAATTGTGTTTCATCTCCACTGGCTTTTTTGACAGGCTTAGACAATTTACATAAACTTCTCAGCTTCATAAAATAATTGTGCCTTAAGCTCCTTTGTTCCTTTTCTCAACACAGCAGGTGGAGTGATCCAAGTGAAATGATTAAGCTAATTTTTTTTTAATGTGCTCAAAATTTGCCAATGGCTTTATCTCTCACTCGGTACAAAAGTCTGTCTTTATGATGGTCTCCAAGGCAACATATGATTGGATGCCTGCCATTCCAACACTTTCCTTTGCTTACTTTGTTCCAGATACTAGTTTATGAAATGACTCAGTGAAAGAACAATGTGTAAAACCTGACTGATTTTTCTCTCCTCAAGAACTTCATTATTTCTGAGTCATCAATGACTCCGATGACATTTTCCATAACCCTCAGAATAAACTCATAAGAGTTGACATTTTATTGTGCTTATCAATGCCAAAATAACCTCATTCAAGAATCAGTACCAAATTACCTCATTTGGGAGGCAGCAAAAGCAGTTATCAGAGGGCAATTTATAGCAATCAATAAAGATATGAAAAAACAAACAAAAAAACAGAGAAAGACAGAACCAAAGTCTTAACACATCATCTCCAACAATTAAAATATGAACAGCAAAATAAACCCACAACCAACAGGAGAAATAAATCATAATCATTAAAACAGAAATAAATGAGCTAGAAAACAGAAAAACAATGGGAAAAAATCATTAAGTTGGCAACCAGATGCATAGTCTCTTAGGGTTATAACAGGCAGTGGGGGAAGAGCTGGGGAGCTAATAATAGCAGGTACAAGAATGAACACAAGGTTATAAAACTGATTGGGATGATGACTGCACAGATCTTTTACATATATTTGAACCTTTGAGTGGTGTGGCTTGTGAATTATTTACCTACAAACAGTTTAAAATGTTAGAGAGGCTGCAGAGATATTGGGACTCGCATACACTGCTAATGGGGCTGTAAAGATGTATAACCACTGTGGAAAGTGACATGGTACTACATGAAAAGGCAGCAGTCAACGTTCTAAACAATCTAGAAATCTCGCTGCTAGATATATACCCTAAAGAAGTAAGAGCCATAACAAAACCAGATGTCTGCTCATCTATGTACATCATATCACTGTTCACAATACCATGAGGATGGAAACAAGTTAAATTCCTCTCAGTATGAGAATGAAGAAAGAAATGTTGGCACGTGCATACAATGGATACATAGCTAAAAAAAAAAGACAATGATGGAACTACTAAGGCTCATGGCCTGAATGGACCTGGAAAACATTATGCTGAGTATAATTACCCAATCATAAAATGATAAGTATTGTCAAAGTCAATTGTTATAAAGGAAACAAACAAAGGATAAAAACAAGATAAAGGATGATAATATCAAGTTAACAGGGTTTGAAGTTTGTGCACCCGGGGCTGGGGAGAGGCTGGTAAAGGAGGGAAGAAAGAACAAGAGACTGGATGGCACATGAATCAACTTGGATAAACTGGAAGTTGGTGGCCTACAAGACCAAGAAGAGGAATCAAGGAGTGGGGGAGTATAAACAATTGGGGGGGTTGATTGATGTTTTAAATTGTTAAATGCCAAATTGATTATCTGAAATGTAAACCTCACTTAATTCACAATAAAATAGAAAAATAAATCACATGCTTAGCTATAGACTAAAGGATTATAAGCACATTTCTTGGTTGTGTGTGTCCCTTTCAGTCAGGTGACCCATGAATGCCTTCAATTTTCTCTCTGGGGCAGTTACATAATCTCCTATCAACTTGTAAAAGGGTGGAATTTAGGCTATCAACCACGTCGTAGCTTGATGACCTCATTTGGAGGTACTATGGAGGCCAGATACACTCACTCTGCTTGACTCCCTGTGAGACTTTCTTGTGGACAAACCAGATGGGGCTATGCTGACAGAGCCAGAGCCATGGAGCAGGAGGAACTATGTGGAGAGCCACACCAGCTGAGATGCTTCCACCACTACTGGATCACAAGACGTTCCACCCACTGGCCTGTGATCTTTCTACACACGGCGTCATTGCATAGCTGCATGAGTCTAAAGAGGAATTTATGGACTAGTATCCAGTTATGGGGTAATATACTTAGGGACTTAATCTGGACTGGGCTGGGATGTTTTCTTAAGGTAAAATTGTTCTTTGATATAAAGTTCTCTCTTACACACATAGGCATTGTAGTATTTATATAATCATTTGTCAATTTGAGAGAATTACGAGTGAAGGGGTGGAGTCTGGCCTGTCAATCGGGATATCACCAGTGAGGCCGCTGTATGGGCATGGTGTTTTCCTGAGGATTCTGAGAATCCCTGATAATTTCCTCTTTGGAGGCAGGAGACATCTCTCTCTCTCTCTCTTTCTCTCTCTCTCTCTCTCTCTCTCTCTCTCTCACTCTCTCTCAGTTTACTCCCTGGGAGATATTGCAGCTGACAAGACACATGGAACTGCGCTAGTGCCCTGAGCTGGAGAAGCCACATGGATCTACCCTTATGCAACCAGACCTCTGAAGATGGAGAAGCCATGGAGAGACCCTGTCAGCGCTGAGATGCTTACAGTACCACCAGATGCAAAGACTTCCTACCCACTCGCCTGTGATCGAATGACATCATTACAAGTGTTTTTTGTGAGTCTGAAGAGGACTTTATAAATTGGTATCAGATATATGAGCTAATATTGGACTTATGGGCTTTGGACTGGATGGGGTTGAGATGCTCTCTTAACATACAATTACCCTTTATATAAAACTCCCTCTTATACATATGTGTGTTCTTGAATTTGTTTCTCTAGTTTACTCAGAGTGTGTTAGTCTGGATATTTTAGAGAAACCAACCCCACAGAAACTCATGTATAAGGGAGAGTTTTATATAAAGCTTAAGTGAGCATCAAAAAAACATCCCAACCCAGTGCTGCCCAAGCCCACCGGTTCAACATTAACCCATTAACCCATATGTCCATCACCAATCCAGAAAGTCCTCCTCCATCTCACAAAGCAGAAGCAGCGACGCCAACTGCAGGAGGAAAGCCGAGTCAGTGAACATGCAAGCATCTCTGCACTGGCAGGGGTCTCCACACAGCTGCTCTAGCAGCCAGGGGTGCATCAGGGTAGGGCCATGTAGCTTCTCCTCAGGGACGTCTTACAGGAAGTGAGCCTTGCAAGCTGAAACTGGGAACTGGCTAAGGCAGCTGCACCCTGGTCTGACTATCAGAAAGCAAGAGACCCGAGAACTAGAAAGGAGAGGCTCACTGAACTATTTATCCCTCCACCTATCAATTAACCCCACGTGTGTTTATCAGCCAGGTTGGCACAATAAACTAACTACCTCACAGACTCACATGAGTGTCTATGAATGTGTTTCTCCAGTCAACCCAGACTAATACACTCTCCTATCTATATAAGGACACATTTGAAATCTGACATGTTTTAAACATTTATCCATGTTCTTACTGTCTCCTCTTTCCAATTTCTTGGTAGAGTCACATTTCTCATCTAGATTGTAGATATGTGAAGAAGAAGACATAAGCTCATTAGAAAAAAACATGGAGAGTGGAGATTCCCAACACTCAATCTCTCAAGAGATGGACTGTTCTCCCCCTTCTCATGACTTGATTCGCAGCTGCCAAACTATATCACAAAGCATGACAGTTCTTGCTGGAATGGAGACCAGTGGGGGTCATGGAACAACTTTATAGACAATACCTGGGGACACCAATGTCATCTGGACTGGGCTAGCAATGTCAGATTGATTTCAGAGCTGCAGGGGTCCCACCCCTTCCTTTTTGACCTGTTCACTCCTTTTGAATTTTTGTTTGTCTGTAATGAATGTTAAACACATTTCTAGTGAGCTAATATAATGCCAATAGCATACAACTTGAAAATTTCTAAATCCTTAAATCAATGTTGATCACTCCTCTTTTGTGCATTCCCCCAAATCAACAGTGAGCTGCATTCAAAAGGAAACAGATATTACAAAACTACTTTTGGTAAGCAACATCAGCCAAGTATGTGTTTCAGAATGTTTTCACAGGGAAACATCTGCAAAATGTTTGTGGAATGGGACTATTTACATAACAGTGTTTATACGACAATTGTGTGGGTTTAATTTTCTTCCTTAGCAGTGAGGGCACACCCATGCACCACAATTAAAAATATTTGTCTACCTCAGCTACATTTTTGTTGGCAACAGAAGCATGACCACTGTGTTCAGGTATCAGTCAACATTGTATGTTTTAGTTATTTTACACACTATATAATCTGTCACCAAATGTATTTGGTTCCACATATCTGCAACCTTCATGCTCATGTTTTTTATGAGCTACTCCACTACAGAAGCTGGATACATTTTGAACATGCAAATTATGGATCTTCTGAAAAGAGAATGGCATTTCTGTTTTCTAAAATAAATCTTATAAAAACCAAAAGCACTATTTAACTCTGAAAATCAAGAAGGCTGTTTTAAGAAGCAGGCAATTATGAAGACATGACATTTGCTATTAATACGGTATAATAACTAATGACCAAAGAACCAGGAAGTCTTTGTTAGAAACACAAAATGAAACCATCACTCTTATTGTGAGTAACATGGAGGGTTACATTTCAGATAATCAATAGTCTTCCCTGGCCCCTTTTGATTTTATTCATCCTTAAATTGGAAGTGGTGCTTGCTGTTGTTGTTAGATGCTATACAGGGAGGCCCTGGCTCAGTGTGACCCTATGCACTATGAAAAGAAATGTTGCCTGGTTATTAATCATCCTTACAATCAATTGATGAGCCAACTGTAGGGAACCATAGGATTTTCACTAACTGGTTTTTGGACATAGATCAGACCTTTCTTCTGGTCTGCTAAGTCTGGATGTTCGACTGAAAGCTACCTATTCAGCTTCATAGCAAGACAGTGTTCACTGACAAGACTCGTGATGGTTACTCATGATATTGACAAGGACTTGAACCTGAATCTTCTTCATAAAAGGTAAGAATTCTGCCAGTTTAACCACCATTGCTCCCAATTGACCGTCCTTAACAAATATGACCTCTATGTAGTTGATAAATCATTAGATAATAGTCAATCCCATTTATACGCCTGATATTTTTTCTACATATGTGTGTTTGTCTGGATAGACTAGAGAAACAAGTTGAGGGAGGCTCATATGTGTGTAAGAGAGAACTTTATATCAAAAGAGTAATTGTATGTTGAGAAAACATCCCAGACTAGTCCAGATCAAGTCTATAAGTCCAATATCAGCCCCTATGTCTGATACCAGTCTATAAATTCCTCTTCAGACTCAGGCAACAAATGCAATGATGCCGAATGCAGGAAGATCACAGGCCAGTGGGTGGAAAGTCTTGTGGATCCAGTGCTGGTGGAAGCATCTCAGTGTTGGCATGCATCTTCATGTGTCTCTTCCAGCTCCAGGCCTCTAACTCCAACAGCATAGCTCCAAGTGACTTGTCAAAAGGAATATCTCACAGGGAGATGATATAGAGAGTCTTGGTCTGGCCTCCAGTGAACTATTTATCTCCATAGCGCCACCAAATGAGGTCACCAAGCTGCAAATAGATTGACAGGCTAAATTCTACCCCTTCATTTTTAATAGTCTCAGGTTGACACCAGATATGTAACTACTACAATGTGAACCAAGTATGTATGTATATATGGAAAAGTGGAGTGTAATGTAGTCACGAGCACTCAGCATCTTAAGGATACATATAACTGAGTACTGTCTTTATAATGAAATACGTGCTGTGACAGGGGATAGTCCAGCAGAAATAGTCTTTAAAATGCCCATTTTGGCCATCGCTAGAGTAAACTGGAAGTTCAATACCAGTTCCTTCAGATCTCAATGTATGATTCATTATTTAAAGGTAGACATGTAGCTTGACCTTGCTGACAGCAAAGTTGATAAGGCCTTTGAGGACTTACGATCAGCTCTGGATAATTACTATTCGGATAATCCTGTACACATTGCAGAACAAAACAAGCCAGCAGCCACCAACCTAGTGATCAATCACAGGCATCAATCCATAAAAAAACCAGGGTTAAAGAGCACAGGGCTTTTGACCAGCAGCATCAGTTGATTAAATTAATTTTTGATTACTCAATTAATTGACTCTTACTCCCCAAAAGTTTTCTGTTCAAAAAAACAATTTTTTTGAAAAAACAAAACAGACAGCTAAATGTTGAAAAAGGACAACAAGTATTTCAAACACAGAAAGTCAGGGGGGAAAGTAATGTTAAACATTTGAATCCAATTTTACTCTGCCAACGGATGCTTTTTGTTTGTGTTGTTTGGGGTGGCATTCCCTGGCCCCACATTTATCCCTGTGGCCTTCATTGCTTTGCTCCCTCCGCTGCACTGCTGCATGCCCCCAGAGGCTGACTTTGGTGTAGTGAGCTCATGGCAGGCACAATTCCTTCCGTGTGTCTCTAGTGTTGTCCCCCATGGTGGTATGGGTCAATGAGGTCATGTGTCCTATGGTGAGGCTGGCCCTGTGGTCATCTCTGTGCATTGATGTTCTGAGCAGGAACATTGTCCTCAGGGTTTGGTGAGCCAGGATGTGCTTCACTCTTTTTTTTTTTATTCCCTTTCCACCCTTGTTGGCTCCTGTGTGCTCTGATCAGACCAGTCCCTCTTCTTGAGCTGTAGCTTCAGGGCTGTCCTCTGAGGTGAATTCTTCTGGTTGGTCATGAGGCCGGCCCCTCAGGCCTATCGGTTCCCTGCTTCATGTCAGTGAGTTTTGTTCTTGTCTTGGAGCTCAGGGTTGGAGTCTGGTCCCTTTTTCCTTGTGGAGACACAATCAACACCCTTCCCGTGTGGGTTCGTGCTCTGTTCCCCTGGCTACTCATACCACCCCCCTTTAAATGGGCTACTATATGTATCCCATATGTATCCCTGAATTTGGTCTGGCCCCTGCCATATTACCTGACCTCACCCCAGGGACGTATGTATACAGCATCTTCTTCCCTATGCCCCTTTTGATTTTTGTGAGCTTATCTCAATGGACTCATGTAGTACTTGTCTTTTTGTGCTTGGCTTACTTCACTTAGCATCATTTCCTCCAGTTCTTCTCATGTGGCGATGTGTTTCATGTGTTCATCACTGCTTTTTAGGGATGTGTAATACCCCATTGTATGTATATTCCAGAGTTTTCAATCCATTCGTCTGTTGATGGAAATTTGGGCTATTTCCAACTCCTTGGAATTGTGAACTGTGCACGACGAACTCTGGGGCACAGATGTCTGGTCGTGAATTTTTTTTTTGTCTCTTCTGGGTAAATGTCCAGTAGGGGGATTGCTGGATCATATGGTAGCTCAATTTCAAACTGATTTAGATATTGCCAAATTGACTTCCATAATTGTACATACCTACAGATCCACCAGCAGTGGACTAAGGTTCCTATCTCTCCACATCCCCTCCAACACTTGTTACTTTCTGATTTCTTGAATTGGGCTATTTTTTAGGGTATTAGGTGGTATCTCATTGTTGTTTTAATTTGCATTTCTCTTATGGCTAGAGATCTGGAACATTCTCTCATATATTTATTGGCCATTTGGATTTCTACCCTTGAGAAACTCCTGTTCAGGTCCTTTGCCCACCTCCTGAGTGGACAATTGGTTTTTTTCTGTTTGTAGTTTAGCAGTGTATTGTAGATTTATAAGGCCTTTGTCTGATGTGTCATTGCTAAAGATGTTTTCCCATTCTGTGGTCTCTCTTATTACTGTCTTGGTGAATTCTTTCAATGTACATAAGTCTTTTATCTTTAGTATGTCCCCCTGATCAATTTGTGCCTCCTCTGTGTTGGTGTCCTTCCCGATTTCCGATAGCCTATGTAATCCCTGTGCCAAGGTTCTCAGATTTGTCCCAATTCCCTCATTGATGGCTCTAATAGTTTGGGATTTTACCTCAGGGTCTGTGATCCACCTTGAGTTTATCATTGTGTATGGAGTGAGGTAAGGGTCTTACTTCATTTATCTGCAGGTACGTATCCATTTTTTCAAGCTCCACAAATTGAGGAGGGTATCTGCTTCCCATTGATATTTTTGGGCCCCTTATCAAAGATCAGTTGTCTATATGCTGATGATTTTATTTCTAGGTTTTCAATCCTTTTCTATTGGTCTGAATATCTATCATTATACCAGTACCACACTGTCTTGACCACTGTAGCTGTACAGTATGTGCTAAAGTCAGGTAAAGCAAGCCCTCCAACTTTGTCCTTCTTCTTGAGGAGTTCTCTGCTAATTTTTGGTTTCTTCCCTCCGAATTTGGATCGGAATAGCATTGAACTTACATAGTACCTTGGGTAGAATTGACCTCTTTACAATACTGAGTCTACAGATCCACGAGCATGGATGTCCTTCCATTTGTTAAAGTCCCCCTTGGTTTCTTTGAATAATGTTTTGTAGTTATCCTCATACAGATCTTTTGCTTTTTTGAGTCAGGTATATCCCTAGATATTTCAATTTGTGTTTGACTATTATGAAGGGTACCCCCTTTTTGATCACCTCTTCTGTGTTCTTGTCTAGTGTGTAGAGTAGTGTGATAGACTTCTGTTTGTTGATCTCATAACCTGCTACTCTGCCATATTCCTCTATTGCTTCCAGTACTCCACTCATGGGACTTTTAGGATTTTCTATACATAAAATCATATAATCTACGAATAATGATAGTTTCACTTCTTCCTTCCCCAGACAAAGACCTTTGATGCTCTTTCTTTGCCTTATGTTGTTAGCTTGGACTTCCAGTACAATGTTAAATAGGAGTGGGGACAAGGGGCATCCTTGTCTAGTCCCCTATTTCAGAATTGATCTCATCTTTTCTGCATTGACTACCACAATGGCTGTTGGGTTTTTCATATATAGCTTGTATTATATTAAGGAATTTTCCTTCCATTCCTATCTTCTTGAGTGTCTTAAACATGAATAGGTGTTGGATGTTGTCAAATTTTTTTTCCGGATCTATCGATATTATAATGTGGTTCTTACATTTTTTTCATTTCAGTGTGACGAATAATACATATGTTGAACCATCCTGCATCCCTGGTATGAATCCCACTTGGTCATGGTGAATTATTTGTTTTATATACTTTTGTATTCTGTTGGCTAGTATTTTGTTAAGGATTTTTGCATCGATATTCATTAGGGAAATTGGTCTTTAGTTCTCAGTTCTTGTGGGATCCTTGCCTGGTTTTGGTATCAGAGTTATACTAGCTTCATAGAAGGAATTTGGATTTTGCCATCTCTTCCCATGTTTTGGAAGAGTTTGTGTAGGATTGGTGTCAGTTCTTCCCTGAATGCTTGATATAATTTTCCTATATATCCATCTGGTCCGGTGATTTTTTTAGTTGGTAAACCTCTGATAACCTTGTCTATTTCTTCTATTGAAATGGGTCTGTTGAGGTTCTTGATGATTATTAGGAGTAATCTAGGGAGGGATTGTTTTTTCAAGAATTTGTCCACGTCTTCCAAGTTTTTGAATTCCTTGGAGTACAGTCCTTCTAGTACTGTGTAATTATCCTTTTGATTTCACAATGGTCATTTGTAATATTCCCTCTTTCATCCCTCATACTTGCTATTGAAATGTGCTCCTTTCTCTTTTTGGTCAAATTCTTAGGAGGTTTGTCAATTCGATTTATCTGTTTGAAGAACTAATTTTTAACAACATTGATTTTTTTTCCCCAGGGTTTTCTTATTTTCTCTCTCCCGATCTCAGATCTAATTTTTATTATTTCTTTTCTTAGTGGGATTTTCTTGCTGACTGCATTCTAGTTGCTGTAAACTTTGTGCCAGTATATCAATCATGAGCCTCTCCTCCTTCTTCATGTGTGCATGTAATTCTATGAGACGTCCTCTGATGACTGCCCTTGCTGTGTCCCATAAGTTTTGGTATGTCGTGTTTTCATTCTCGTTGGTTTCTAGAAATATACTAGTTTCATCTCTGATCTGAGCCAGTAGGCTCTCCTTTTGCATTCAAGAGTTATTCCTTCTCCAATGGTTTGCCCTTGATTTCTTTATCTTCCTTTTGTTGATTTCCAATCTTATGGCACAGTGGTCAGAAAGAGAGGTGTGCATGGTATCAATGTGCTTGAATTTATGTAAGTTCAACTTATGCCCCAGCATGTGGACCATTGTTGTAAATGTACCATGTGCGCTTGGAAAGAATGTGAATTCATTTTTATTTGGGTGGCTATCTGTGTAGATATCTATCAGGTCAAATGTCTAATTGTAGTGTTTAGATCTTTAGTCTCCTTGTTGGGGTTCTTTCCAAGTGATCTATTTCTCAGAGAGCAGTATATTGACCTACTATAATTGTTGAGGCTGTGATTTCTTTTTTCATCTTTTGGAGTGTTTGCTTGACATATTCTGCTGGATGCTTGTTCAGCAAGTAAATGTTTAAAATGCTTAGTGGTTCTTTATATAATGATCCCTTGAGCATTATGTAGTGTCTATCTTTATTTCTTTTTATAGTTTGCACTTTGAGGTCAATTTTATCCGAGATTAGTATTGTCACCCCTGCTCTCTTTGAATTGCTGTTTGCTTGGTATGCTTTACTCCAACCTTTGATTCTCAGCCTATTTTTGTCTGTAATGTTGAGCTGTGTCTCCTGTAGGCAGCAGATCAAGGGGTTCTGTTTCCGTATCAGTCTATTACTCTCTGTCTCTTAAGGCCTGAATTCAAACCACTAATATTCAGGATTATTTCATCTATTTGTGGGCCCTGTAATGTCATTTTATCCCTCTTCTGTTGGGTGTTTTCCTACCTCCATTTCTTTTCCATAGGTTGTACATATGTGTGTTTGTGGTTCATTCTTGCCTTCTTTCCATTGGTGAGCCAGCTTTATTTTGGGGCTGTTTTCCCTTTGATGGTCTCTGGGTGGAGTTGTTCTGGGTGGCAGACTCTTGTATGTGCTTGGTGAGTGTTGTTCTTTTGCACATACTTGATCAACGAGGGTCTTTTGTAGTCCTGGGTTCCTTTTAGCATATTCTTTGAGACTTTCCTTGTCCAGGAAGGCTCTCAGTTCTCCATCAATTTTGATAGATAATTTGGCCGGATAGAATATTCTTGGGTTTGCATTATTTTCCTGCATTTTTCAGAATATGCTATTCCACTGTCTTCTTTCTTCATGGTGTCTGCTGATAGGTCTGAGCATATTCTTATCTGCTTGCCTTTATATGTGGTTGCCCGTTTTTCCCTAACTGCTCCTTTTCCTCAAAGTTAGATAGTTTAACAACTATAGGTCTTGGTGATTTCTTCTAGGGATTCAATCTAGCTGGTGTTCCTTCAGCCTCGTGAATAGTTGCCTGGCTTTCATTAATTAGGTTAGGGAAGTTATCCTCCAAGCATTCCATCACTATTTTGGATGTTGGTTTCCTTGATGTGCATTCCTCTGGCAGGCCAATAATTCTGATGTTGTTCCTTCTCATAGCATCAGACAAAGCTCTGAGGTTTTCTTCAGCTTCTCTGATGGACCTGTTAGACTTTTCTCATGTTTATTAATTTCTGCTTGTGAATCCTCAAGGTCACTGGTGTGGTTCTCTGCCTCCTCCATTCTCTGGGCGAAGTCCATGAGTTTGCTATTAGTTTTTGTTAATCCCACCCCTTAATTCCTGTATTTCCCTTTGGTGCATGGTCTTTATTTCCTCTATCATTTCATCCTTTTACTGTAATTCTTCCCTCATATCCTGTATGGCTCCAAGCAGCTTTGTGAAGATTTCTTTCTATGGGAGGTCAACCTCTGCCTTTTCTATGCCTTCTGTTAGGTCCAGGTGGTCCTCTAGCATTGGAGTTTGTTTCTCTTTTCTTGTGAAACTGTGGAAGCAGCTTGCTGATTTTTTGGTCAATTCATTGGAACTAGGTGCCATTTTCTCGGATGTCTTTTTGGGAGGTTGGTGTTAGGGTTTCACACAGCTGCCTTTAGCCAACTGCCTTGCAGTGTTGTGTTTCACCTTTGTCCTGCTGGGGAGTCCCTCCTGCGTTGGCCTATGGTTTGTGCTCCAGTCATCTTCAGATCTCCTTAGGGGCTGCTTGCAGCTGTGTCTGCTGCGATCTTAAAGAAAGTGTTGGCCCCAGTGCACGGGAGCATATTTAGGGGATGGGTTGGGGATTGGGTGATCTGTTTCTGGCTATTGACACTTCCCTTAGGTAGGCGGGTGGAAGCGAGGCCGTGACTGGCATGCAGATCCACCACTTGGAGCACAAAGGGTGGTTCAGAGTGATCAGGGAGAAAGGAGAATGCAGTGAGCAAGCCCTGAAGGCTTGGGTCCCTATGCTGCAGCTGCAGAAACTTCTACCAGACTTGTGTCTGCTGCCTGGCAGGGCTGAAGTGGTATGGCAAGATGGGAACATCTGTGTGAGTGTGTGTGTGTGTGTGTGTGTGTGTATGCGGGGTGGAAAGGCTCAGGGAGGGGTTGGCTGGAGGATCTGCAAGGAGTGTAGAGAAGGGGTGGGCACCTCTGGACTGAGAACTTTGAGTGTGCAGGCAGGTCTGATTGGCTGTTTGGGTGGAGCATAGAGGCAGGGCCGCAGCCTCTGCTGTCTGCCAGGTTGCGTGGCACTGGGCACGTGCTTCCCAGGAGTAGAGGGGAGGGTCTTGCCGGCTGGTCCGCGAAGGGCACCCAGATGGGGAACGAATCTGCAAGGGGTTTGGGGGTATGCGGCAGGAAAACCCACATGGACCCCAGGCACCGTGAGGCAGGGTGGGGGTTACTGACTGGCGATTTGGGGCAGAGCACCGAGGCAGGGTGCATCCTGTACTGTGCACCTGGCTGCCCTGTGGTGCCAGTCCAGGCAGAGCACGCACCCAGAGCACTGCACAGGAGACCACAGGCATCCACACCGAGCGCTGGCGATTGGGCGAGTCCTCCTCTGGGTCAGAGAAATGCTCTGAGTGGTCTTGAGAATTGAAAAACTTGATACCCCTATTCCGCCCCCAACTCTCCCCACTCCTGGATCTCCTTGGAGTTCTGGTGTGAGCTACCTATCTGGCGGCCATCTTCCCCCAAGTCTGATACTTTGACTCTTAATGATACTTCTGAATGCCCTCCCCAATTTATTGTAAGGTAGAGATCTGGATTTTTTTTAAAAAGTTCTCAAATATAAAATATTGGAAACTATAAGAATATTTGAAACACTACATAGGTGGAAAGACATGGCTTTCTATGCCTGTAGTTAGTTACAGTCCTCGGAGCCCACTAGGGCAGTTCTACTCTGTCTTCTAAGATTGCTATGAAGCAAAATTAACTGAGCAGCAGTCATTTTTTAATAAATGTAGAAAGGACACCTGGAGGTGCAGTGTTTAAGTCGTTGGCAGCTAACCAACAGGTGGTAGTTCCAATTCATCAGCTACTACCAGATAGGAAGATGTCTCCTTCTATAAACTTTACAGACTTGGAGTGCCTAGCGGGCAACTCTGCTCTGACCTATAAGGTTACTGTGAGTTGTAATTGACATAGCCAACAGCAATGAGTTAGGTTGAATTATAGGTGGATTAGAGTATGTTACAGCAACTTGTGACACCAAATCTAGATATAGTCATCAGGAAACCTATGTGAATGCACAGGAATCCACCTAACATAATCTAGGTATTGCTGGTAGGTTTATCAGTTAGCATAGGCTAGATTATGCTGTGCTAACAAAAGATCCCCAACTTTAATGTCATTGTTAGAGATACAAGCTGATAGGATACCTTCTCACTGGAGCAGAAGGTGCTAGAGAAAAAAAACTAGGATGACTCCCATATAAGCTCTTTAAATAACTGCATGGAAATACATGCAGATAGATTTCACTTTGGATTTTTTATCATGGGCTAAAGCTAGTCAAATAGCAATTCTAGAGCTCAACACAGGGATTATATTCTCTCTTTTAAAAGGAACACTGCAGAGAGACATGCTAAAATATTTGACAAATTTTAAATCATCTGTCCCAGGAGATTTCCGGAATGAAACAATCCTTGTACTCAATCATAAAGGATACAAAGAAATCTACCAATTAGAATGTGGGTAGTTGGTTGCTGCCCTCTGGGCAGAGTGCATATGGTCATGAACTTTAGACACAGTACCATGTGAGGAGAGGACTCAGGTATAGTTTAATAGGAGTGTTATGGGTAGGAAGATAATGATACTTAAGAATAAGTTGGATTGATTGGGCAGAAGAATCTTGGTCAGGCCAGAACAGTGAGGTCATCATTTTAAATGGGTATATTTTCATCAAAGGAGGTCAGTGTGTGAGAGAGCTCAGCCCAGCGTCTTTGAGGGAGAAGTCCCAGGGAAAAGGCCTTTTATCGGGAGAACTCATTATTATTCAGTCAAATGGGACCGACCTTGTAGCACTCGAAGGGTTTGAAAATGTTGAGGAGAACTAACCATTCTCCTTTCAGCAAGATCTTTCCATTTTAGCCTATAAGCTCTGTCCCATTCCTCCAGGGAATTCAGAGCTGTGTGGTGCACCGGGCTGCCTGGGGTGTCTAGGATGTATAGAGGTGCCCTAAAGTCCAAGGGTTAGAGCTCTTTTTATTGGTAACCCAATTGCTTTGGGAAATAGAGTCAGAGGTGCAGGAACTCCAAGCTTTTAGAAATGTGTTTTAAAAAGGTGATTCTGAAAAATATACTCTTAAGGCTAAGGCACGTTTTCAAGAAATATGATTGTATAAGTAATAATTTGAGATCGTAGCTGTTCTATTATTTTCTTCTCCTTTTAGAATCCTAGGAAGGTGTGCAGTGGGAGGAGGCCAGGTAACTTTCCAGAAACAAATCATAAAATAGAGTTATAATATTTTTGTTTTAAAGTCCCCAAAGTTCTTTCTAATTTGAAGAGAGAGACTCTTTATCGAGTGTAAAATATTGCAGTAATGAATTCTTATCCAAAAAATGAAGTAGAAACAACCAAAAGAGTTCAATGGAGGGATCGAGGGAGACTGACTTGCAGGTAAGTTGAATGCTGTGATCAATTTCCCAACACCATTCCTTAGGAATAATAACAAGAAAGAAATGCTTTCTACTTTGGGGAGCACACAACACAATAGAAAAATGCCTGATATTTCTTGCCAGGAGATATGGCTAAAGCTTCTTCTGTGAGAGTTGGCTATGAGTGGTTTCCTACTCCTAGCTCTATGGAGAGGTCTTCCATAGGCTTCATATTGGCAAAGGGAAACAGCTACATCTCCTAGGAGGACTCAAGCAAGCACTGTAAGAACCAAAGGAGCCTGACAAGCAAATCTAAGACAACCTAGAGCGTGATCTTCTAGACCAGTGGTTCTCAACCTTCTTTTCATACAGTTCCTTATGTTACAGTGATCCTCCAACCATAAAATTATTTTTGTTGCTACTCTATAACTATAATTTTGCTACTGTTATGAATCTGGAACCCCCCTGTGAAAGGGTTGTTCGATCCCCAAAGGGGTCGTGACTCACAAGTTGAGAATCACTGCTATAGACCTTGATGACTTTGGACACATTTGCATACTTAGAGGAACAATTCCTGATGGAAAATATTGTGATGAGAAATGTGTCAATCCTAGTGAGTTTTAGAATCCTAGTGGGTTTTATTGAGACGACCAGATGACATGAAACATACTACTGTAGCCACTACTAAGTATGTTTCCAATCATATTAACCCCATGTGATAGATCAGAACTGCCCTATTTTTGTTTCATTGTATATTTGTTTTCTATAATCTTCACTGGAGCAAATTGTCAGGGCTTTATCCCATAGAACCATTAACCCCAAACCACGCTACCTGCCATGGTTGAGTCGATTCAGGCTCAGTATTTTAAGGCTGCAAATCTTAAGAGTACAGAAAGCCTATCTTTCTCCCATGGAATTTCTGGAATGCTCAAAGAAAATAGACAAATAAAATAGAACTATTAGGTAGATGCACCCTGGCAGCCTTTCAGTTAATGGACTGCTTAGTCGCTGTGCCATTTGGTTTCTTTGAAATACACTCTACATGCCAATAACAAAATAACAAACCAAAAACTGACATATGTCAACATCAAGGTAATGGAGGAGCCTTGACCTACCCAAGGTAGGTTGGGGAGTTTTGCATAAATCTCCGGCAGAAGATGGGTGGGCTGGGCAAGGTTGGGGTTTTAAACTCCTCATCTACTGATCCACTACAAACCCCACCTCTTACTTTGACTCCTCTCCAGACCTGTGAATCCAGCTCTCTGTTTAACATCTTTAACTAGATGCCAAGTTGGAAGCACAAACTTGGCATGCCCAACATAGGAATGGCTTTCACCTTCACCTATGATTGGCTACATATATAGCCAGGCTCAGTACAAATTGAAAACATGAAGAAATTTCTAATAGTTCATGGGAAGTCTACTCTCATTCAATTTCATTTTTCCACAAAGTTTGTGAAGCCCCCTCATATGGGCCCCTTGTTCAACAAGCAGGAAATATGTGACTTCAATAATGTACTACACTATGGCAATAATGTGCTGCAAAATATGGTATTGCGGTAATACATGCTTCCCTTTCTTCAATGCTGTCACCATGTGATTCCTAAGAGTCGTGGTGGTATAAGTGGGTTACAGATTGGGCTAATAGCCACAAGGTCATCAGTTTGAAACCACCAGCCACTTTTCTGGAGAAAGATGAGGCTTTATATTCCCATACAGCTTTACAGTATCAGAAACCCACAGGGGCCATTCTGTCCTATAGGATTGATAAGAGTCAGAATTTACATGATGACAGTGAATTCAGGTTGTTATTTTTTAACGTACAGCACAGGGATATAATCACAGGTGAATGTAGCCCATCGCAGCTAATAATAAGAACTTCCCAGATTACCCAAACAGGGATAGGCATCTCTTTCTACAGGTAGCCAAGGATATTGCTATTTCCCTGCTGGTGCTTGCTATGTACCTGGATTAGAGGATGGACTGGAGTGGAGGTTGTCCCCAAGCAATGTGGATATGTTTTCTGGTAGGGAAGCCTTCAAATATTAAAAATTAGGGCAGTAAACAAGAAACAAGGCATGAACTGAAAGCCTGATGTCCAAGAACTCATCCAAGGGAGGCAAAGTGGCATCAGGAAGAGTGCCCACAAATGAGCCAAGCTAGTCCTGACTCCACCCTCGCCCTGATAACCCCCGAGTCTTCCCTGAATCAATAAAAAGTAACATAATTTCCCAGTTAATGTCTTCCAGAATTATCTTTAGTTACGTTCCTAATAACCCTCATCAATTAAAGAAATCCCTGTCAGCAGCATGTCTAAAATACAAACTGAATCTATTCACTGTTTTGCCCCACATCCTGGGTTATCACAATAGCTTTTAACTGTAGTCCCCCTGTGTCCTTTTGCCCACTTATCGTCAGTTGTCTACACAGCAGTTCAAGTGATCTTTTAAAAATACAAACCAGATACTTCCATATGACTGTTGAAAATCTGTGACTTCCCATCATACCGAGAATGTTAGCCTTGCTTACCAAATCTTATGTGACCTGTACCCACTCTTTCTGGTTATGTTATCTCATATTCGTTAAGTTTTGAGCTTTTGAAACTTATCGTATATACTCGTGTAAACATTTTTTATGCTGTTTTTGTGGTAAAATTAGGTACCTTGGCTGATATTCGGGTCAGCTTATACTCGAGTATATATGGTAATCTTCTATCTTCCTAAAATGATCTTCCCCAGAATTTTCTCCTGAGGTGTTACTTCCTCATAAAGACACTTCCTGATTACCCTCTCTAAACGAGAAGTTTGCAATGCTCCCCTGCTCTTCTCAATTTTATTTTTCCTACTCATATCCAACACAACTGAACACAAAATGATTTTATTGAACATTAATGTTTACACATGTATTATCTGCATCGCCAACTAAAGCACTAAAAACCTAGAAGCTTTAGTGTTTGTTGACTCCTTTGTTCATAGAACCTGCCAGGTACGAACCTTACAGCACAGAACAAAAACCCTGTGACTCAAGGTCAGCAGCAGACTCTTAACTGAACCAAATGTTTCCAGGAAGAGATGGAACCCAGTGCCTTACATTCTTATATTCTTTCGCCTTTTCATTCAAAGCAAACTGAAAGCTGCAGAATCCTGTGTTAGGCAGGGTTCTCTAAGAAAACCAGGGCACCTATGAATATGTGTGTGTGCGTGCGTATGAATAGGTTTATATAGTAAGAAGGAATACAACAGCTAACTAGTCCACACAGTAATACAGAGGACTCAGTCCAACTCACTTTCATGGGACAGTTAATATAATGAAGGTTCTTCCAACTCACTCCGGCCATAGGTGCAAAGTCAAGGAAACAGACAGCAAAGTGTCTGGCAGGAGGTGGAAGATGAGCAGAGCTGTTCCACAGGCAGCAGACAGGGCAAGGTGGAACTACAACATGAGGAGAGGAGATGCCAAGTCATAGCAGGGGCTGTTAGTGCAGTAGTTTGGCAAAGCAGGTCACGATGAAGCCTCAAAGTGTAGCACTTCCCTGTGACATGATCCACCATGATCCACGGGGTGGCTCTGCCCACAGGCAGCACAGCACACAGTTGAGGCAGAGCAGCTAATTCAGGCAGCCATGCAATATTCTGCTCACCAGGGAGAAAGAGGAAGAGGCTGGACTCAGAGTCATTTTTTTGGTGGTCCTCCAATCAAGCTGAGACCTGATTGACGGGCTAAATTCCACCCACGTGTGCCAACGGGAGTCACGTTGGCACAAAAACACCCCTAACTATCACAGTCTACCCTTTGCCAATTTGACACTTATACACAATTCTTTAGCCATATACAGTTTTCAGACAACAACGAAATCATACTTACATTTAACATCACAGAGGTAGCATACATATAAATGAAAACACACTGAACCTATTTGTATCTGGTATATTACATGAACAAGGGAATTATTTTCAGTGAGCACATATAAAAAAGAAATACTTTCACAAACCTACTTATACTTTCACCAACCTCACCTTTGTAATTGGTCATGTGGTCATAACTTATAAGTAGACCTCCCTCCACTACCTATCCTGTGTTCCCTTTGCCCTCAGCCAGCACCTCAGCTGGTTGTGGTTCATTGCCTGGTGGGGTGACCAAGACCTTCATTTCTGAAGGGTCTGGGGCATTAGTCGTCAAGGTGGGGCAGCAACGGCAGGAATGGGGTACTAAAGAAACAAATCATGAAGATGGAGTGGGTGCTTGCTTGACCTCTGCCTTGGGTAATTTTTCTTCTTTTGTTAGCCAGAGATCAAATAAGGCCACACTGATTACTTGATTATTTTCTGGAATGAACATGGGAAGTGAAAGTTTTGATTCCTAGAAGTTGTCTTTGGTTAATCCTGTCTGAAACATCTAAAATAATTGGGAGAATTGTAAATTTTGAGGGGGGAGGGAGGATTTGGATTGGCCCTGGCTGGAGGCAATGATGCCAGGGGCCTAAGGCTGTGTTGCATATGAATGAAATAGTTTAGATAAGGATTAAATTTGACTTTCAAGAATGGAGTGTAGGATTCTGTACTTGGCTTATACTTATTTCTTCTGCTTACTGTTATTGATATAATGATTGATAAAAATGATTATAAGGAAGTATGAAAATAGAGAGATTTTTAAGTTCACTGCTTCCACTGATTAACTTAGACCTTTAAATGGGTATAGCACATGCCTGTCCACAAGACTCTGAAAAGATAAGCCCTAGGTAGAACCTTGAGTACTCACGAAATTTGCATCCCAAAAGACTTGCTGACTGGCAAGACTTGCTGTTGGCAGACTGAAGGGGAAAAAGGGAATTTGGCCTTTTGAGTTTTGAACTAGTGACTTGTGCCTGAAGCTGGAAAAATATGGAGCCACGAGGAAATTCTCCTCTTTAAGACTGAACATTAAAGGGAGCCTGTGAGCAGCCTGGAATGCTTGCTAAGTGACCAGCTGGATCCATTTGAGTGGGAGTGGGAGAAAGGCAGCAATAAGGAGATGCTCTGGCCACTAACACCCATGGCCCTGGTTCAAAGGGACCAGAGGAGAAGACAAGAGTAGGTTGGCTGGTCTGAAGTTTCTAGAGTTACATGGAACTTGAGCCACAGCATGATCTAGCCCAAGGAGGTGAGGGTTATTGAGAATTTGTAATGGGCCCATGATCGAAAGGCAAGGTGGCCAATGGGCACCCTGTGCGGCTAAGTGAATTGACCAGAACCCAACCAGATGAAGATAAGAGTTTTGAGTCTATGAATTGGTGCATATTGCTGCTGACTTTATGAACATCCTGTCTTGATTTCACTTTGCTTATGGCTGATGAACTCACTAGGTTCCAACTGCAATGAGAATTCTTCATCTTAAAGAAAACGCTTGTCTCCTCCAAGCACTGGGTTTACATAAGTGGGCCGTTTAGAACTTGGACAGCCAAAATGGGGAGAATACAAGCATGAAGTGACTGGCTTACAAACATTTATGGGTGGGGGTCACAGAATTAAGGATTATGGTGAAGGTGTTCACTTAACTGCAATTGGTAGGCATAGAATATTTTTGTTTTGTTCACTTAGAAAATAGTATATTTAAATGAGACCGGCACTTCTTGAGTTGTATGCGGTTCAATTTTATCCTCTTAGGTATAAATGTGATTTTATTATTGTTTTATTTAAAAATTATGTATGGCTAAAGAGTGTGCAAAAGTGTCAAGCTCACAAGGGGTGGTCTATGGTAGCTACCTAATTTTGTGGCAACTTGATAAACAGAGTGCAGGGGTGGAGTGTAGCCTGCCCCTGCCAGTGTCTCTTTGTGGGTGTGGCCTTCTCATAAGGAGGGCCCTGGGGGACCTTCCCCTCTCTCTCAGCTTCACCTTCCTGTTCATGAGCCCTGCAGCTTACTCCTGCCAGAGCCTTGTGATGCTTCCACCACTATTGGATCCACAAGGGTCTGCAGCACCAGCCTGTGCTCTTCCTGTATTCTCCATCATTGCATGCAGTCACGTCAGTCTGAAGAGGGATTTATGGGCTAGTATCAAATTTATGGACTTGTTTGAACTGGGCTGGCTATGTTTTCTTGATATCCAATTACTCCTTGGTATAAAACTCTTTCTTACACATATATGAGCACTATTGGATTTGTGTCTCTTGTCTACTCAGCCTAACGCAAATTCTCTATTTATCAAAATGTTGGCCACATACTGCATAATGTTTTAAACACTGTGCACACTAAAAGAAAACATCTGTAAGCTGATTCTTACCCCACCACCACCAATAAGCTCCCTTATTTTTGGATAACTAAGAGTCATTCTCACGTATTAATTAATCCTTTTAACAATATTTTCATAGTGCTTTATTGCATGCCTACCTTATGAATTATGCTTCAGATATTAGGAGCTAATGTATTGAATTTTAATAGCACTACCAACAACTGAATTTTGAAGTATGATATTGAAGTTCGTATTGTCACAGGGGATAAATAGGCACTGCTAAATAGGTATGTTATAAAAACAATTTTCTAAATCTTAAATTATTTACTGAATAATATTTATTAAATGGCTGTTTAATTTGCCAGTTCCTCTCTGAAGCATATCAAGAACCTGTGATCAAGAGTCCACAGATTATATTTTGACACAGAAAATAGAAGACCCCTTTTTGGATGTGTGCTGAAGTTACCTAAAGTGGCTGGGGCACAATTACCATGAATAAGCAACTCTCAAAATCAGAAATTTATTTTCTCCCATTTTTGTAAGCTAGAGGTCCACATTAGGGCATTGCTAAGGGGGAAAGCCATTCCTAGCCAATAGCTGGAAATCATTCCTTGATATTCTTTGGTTCATTGACTACCTCACATGACCGCTTTTTCATGTGTGCATATGTGTGTCTATTTCACTTTCTTTATAAGACACTAGTCAGAAGGATTTGACTTAGCGCCCACCCTAACTGGTATGAGCTTATTAACCTAACAAAACGAAACCACTATTTCCACAATTTAATCCACTACAAAGAGAATCATGTTAGTC
>NC_134538.1:134921732-135066732 GCF_050624435.1 Tenrec ecaudatus | reverse complement strand
TGTAATTAACCAATGCCTTTAATTTAGCAAGATATCTAATTATGAAAATGCATTCACCAATTCTACAATTTTTATAAGGATCAAAGACTTATATATGAATTATTTGGAGGATAAATAGGATGTTGACATTTCGCCAAGTTAAGCACAGGCTTTGGGGCAGGAGGGTGAGCCAATGTCAGAGAAGGGTGAAACAAAGAAGCCAAACTCTAGGTAGACCTAACCAAATCATTACTGGGTGGGCCCTAGCTCCCCTGAAGCGTCCACATGCAATTCTAGGGCAAGGACTGCAGAGCAAGCTAAGGGAGGTGCACATATTTGACCTCTTCTGGGTCCTCTGTTGCCGCAAAATAGGAATCAGACATGACTCCACTTTCCATCCTACTTTACCTACTCTGAGACCAACCATTTCTTGCAAGGCACTCTGTTTCTATGCTGGATTTGATCATTCACTTCAATGGCAACACAGAACTCACAGACAATACTCACAAGTAAGGGGGTTTATTAGGGAGGTTAAGAGGTTACTAAGAGTCAGCATCAGCAAACAGTAAGAATACATTCATTGGTTCACAGCAGCATAGCTCACCAGCCAGCATCCCAGGTCCTTTGCCATTTACTTCAGTAGGCCAGGAATCCAGCCCACTTGTGGCTCTGTGTCACAGTTTCATAATCTTGAGTCAGATGAGAAGAAGGTGCCACATAGTCTTGGCAATGGTCCTCAGTGTCTGTACCTCTCTGTGTCCCTGATGACTCTTAAACATCAAGGGATGGTTTTAAATCGGGTGTGGTTATATTTCAGCAGATCACCACCATGGTGTCTTATGGCACACACTCCTGTAAAGTAGAGTTGAAATATGCCTCCAAGGAAACCAAGGATCTGGCTTGGTTCATACTCTCTACTAAAGTTGGAACTCAGCTCAACTTTCATCCCTTCTCAGGTTACTCTTCCAACATGGGATATAGCCATAGGCATATAGTCAAGAATTATAATATATCACATAAGGAATTATAATGATGGCCCAATATTAATTGACTATATCTAAAATAATTTCTCATAACTAAAAAGCTGGCCTTATAGCATTAAGCATAAGACTCTGAAATAGGAACCATCTGGACAATCATTTTGTAATGCTGGAATTTAATTTCTTATATTGAAAAATTTTCATTGCCTAATGATACCAGATAAGTCACACGATGCTGTCTTGTGAAGGAAATAAAATTTGTTTTCTTTTGTTTCTGCAACATGGACCAGAGATTATTCATTCAATAATTATGAGCACCGCCTCTATGCCAGACACTCTTAATAATGCATAGAATGTGTGCAAGATACGCGTTATCACAGCAGGAAGACCACATAGAAGGTTCTACAACCCATATTTTTAGGCTAAATCAAATGCACATTGCATTCTGGGAGGCTGGTAAAGACAGATACTATCAATACGTATCTAAATTGATATTGGTCCTCATACTATAGCATTTATTTACTCACTTTGACTCATGCCACAGCCAGTTGGATCCTGAGAGATGACCAGGACAACTGAAAACTTAAATGCAGCTACTGTTCTATACATGGTGCTTTGCAGCCCAATTGCACCTGGTGTACTTCCACGTGTCACTTTGCCAGAGCAGTTTAACACTGCCTCAGAGACATGGGGTAAAGCCATTGACTTGGCAAATGTGTTCTATTCTATCATTATCAGGAAAGAGGACCACAAGCAGTTCACTTTTATTTGGGTGATCAATCATATCCATTGACAGTCTTGCATTTAGACCATGATAACACTTCTATCCTCTATTATAAAAAATATTTTGAAGAGCTGTGAACTATTGCCACATATTTTTGGAACAACCCACTGGTCCACTAAACTATCAAGGGCATCATACTATTAGATCATATTATTATTAGAAAAAGTAGTGAGTATATGAGACACCTCTGGTAAAACAGGTATGCTCCAAAGTTTGAGAGAGAATCCCATCAAAATGGTCAACAACTTCAAGGAAGACTGAGGACTCCATGATCTAGCCAGGGGTCCTCACACTTTTTAAACAGGGGGCCAGTTCACTGTTCCTCAGACCCTTTGGAGGGCTGGACGATAGTTTTGAAAAAAAGCTATGAACAAATTCCTATGCACACTGCACTTATCTTATTTTGAAGTAAAAAACAAATGGGGCAAAAACACTTATATGTCCTCAGCGGGCTGCATGTGGCCCGCGACCCATAGTTTGAGGAAGCCTGATAGACCATGAGGGTTAGTCATCTCCTCTAATAAGGGAGAAATTGCTCCACATAATTTTCATTGATAATACTGTATATGATGGGTGGCAGGCCTCATTGGATGTTGATGGAAGTCCATTCCACACATGGCCATACTCTTCAATCTCATGAACTAAATAACATGGAATGTTCTGTATGGGGTCCAGAGCAGGAAAATGCTCTAAGCATATTCCACCTGCAATACCTGCAGCTTTATTACTTGGGCTTTTGTGCTATGGGGGGTGTCTATATTACAGAAATACACCAGATGGACTCTACCTCCTAATAAATGAATCACGGTGTAAATCCTTATGATGTGGAGCAAGAGGATGCCCTCTGAACCCTACCATATATTTAAAAGAACAAACTCACTGTATCAAGTGAATACTGACTCATAGCAACATCCTGTTAATTTCTGACACTGTCACAGCTTATGAGAATAGACAACCCAGCCTCTCTCTCAAGGAACTACTAGTGGTGTCAAAATGCCAGCCATGCAGATCACAGTCCAACTCGTAACCACTGCAGCACCAACGCTTCTTCTATCATTTATAAAGCATTGTATTGCAAATTCTCATGCCGCTAGAACTGTCTCATATGAACTGGGGTTCTGTCAAACCCACAGAAATTCAAGAACCTGTAGCAATCTATTCGAAATAGGAAGTGAAAAATTAACAATTATGTATGAGCAAGAGCACAAGCAAAGTAAGCCAATGAGCAGATGACCCTGACTGCCATATTCTTCATCACCTGCGCTCAGGTACGCGTGTCTAAGTTCTCATCAGTAACTTCATAGGAAGACTTTTAAAAAGTGCAATTATTTCAAACATGTACAACTGATAGTTTTATGTGACTATTAGCCAGACATGACCTATCAAATACATACCATGTAAACCTACTCCTGGAACATAACAATTTAAAATAATTTTGGATATCTTATAAAATAATGTTGGCAGTTACCAGATGATGTTTCCTATTAGGGAAAGAAAAGGAGAGGGAGGGAGAAAGAGAGAGTTTTTCCTCCGTAATAACTATGTTTACTAGAAACACAACAATACACAAATTAGTGAAAAAAACTTTCACAAGTCTCACAATTTTTAAAAGGATGTTTATGTCTGCTTCTTCTCATATGAGCCACAGGCGAATTTCTCTGAGCCAGAATAAAAATATTTACCATTGTATTGTAGTCCCAAAAGAAAAACATTATACAGTTGTACATAGAATCTTTCAATATGCCTTCTGATTTATTCCTCAAATGTCAACTACTTATAATAAGCCAATTGTATTTTACTTTTCAGTGGAAGAGAAACAAATAAAACATTACACATTTAACTAGGGAAATGTTGGTAATTTATTTCTAAACAACAGAGGGAACATTGAATGCATACTGTATTAATAAAGTACATGGTTCTGCCTTTTTCCACGTCTTTTAGAGATGGTTGATTTATCCATTAATAAAAATATATAGGCATATACAAATGAATGCTTGAAAATTATGCTTAAAATAGAAACACTGGATTTTTTTCTTTTACTATATTTTTGAAGCATCTATTTTATTAGGAATAGAGAAGGAAATGTTAGTGTAATAGAATGAGAGGATAAAGATACAAAATTGTGTTTATGAAAGGGCCTCAAAATTTCATGGAAAAAAAAGGATGGAAAATTTATTTCCATAAATGTTTGAAGCCTCCTCAATGACTACCCTCTGAAAAATCCTACAGTGTGGAAAGAGGATGATCTTAGAGACAATAAATGAAATAAATTAGCCAGGGCTATCTCTGATCATTAGAACATTAGGTTTGACTTAACCTAAAATTTTCTCTGTGTTCACCACCAATAGAATATATTCTTTGTATGCAATGAAGCAACAGGATATTTCTTTACTTTTTGTTTAAGACAATTTTATTGGGGGCTAATACAGCTCTTATATCAATCCATACATCAATGCTATCAAGCATTTTTGTACATATGTTACCTTCATTATTTTCTAAACATTTACTTTACTTTCCATTTGAGCCCTTGTATCAGCTCCTCTTTTTTTCTTCCTTCCTTCCCACCCTCGTGAACCCTTGACAAACTATATGTTCCCTGTACAATTGGGTCAACATAGGTCCATATATATAGTTAACATTTATATTGTTGAAAATGATATTTGTTATGAAGAAATTGGTGTTCAATGAATAATTAAAATCACTACTACCCACGCTACAAATCTTTAATTATCCATTTCAATTTTCTTAGATTCCTACTTTGTACATTCCATGTTCCATTTATTAAGACTGTTGTCAACTGTATCTTAGAATTTTGAGTCATCCTGCATCAGGAAGTGAAGGTCCAGTAAGTACTACCCAATCAGTACCATTAAGACTAACTTTACTTTGAGGGGATAGCTCTTTTCCAAGAGTGCTTTGAGTGACTTTATACTCCCCTAAAAATCAACCATCTCAGAAACCTGCAGTGGCAGTTCCATCTTGTTTTATAGGGCGACTATGTGTCAAATCACTGCTAATGAAGTTGGTTTTCATTTCCAATATGAGGAGCACAGCTTCTGGTATCATATTGGACAATAGTCCACTGTTATTCATAAAGATTTTATCTTATTTAAGGAAGCTTTGAAAAGTAGTGAAGAAATAAAATCAAAAGCTAATGACATTTTCCATGATTTTTTTTGAAACATGGACCCACACATATGTGAGTTCTTCAAAAAATGAATTACCATAAGGTTGTTATGAATGGGGTTCTTGCTCCTTATAACTCCCAAGACTACATTTTTAAAAATAGGAGCACATTCATGTGTCCCATGCAGCATAATTCCTGTGTGATCAGCCTTCCCAGAGCCCCCCTCACTGCCTGAGAGAGCCACGTGAGCTGCCCTCCAAATAGATAATCCTGCCCTCCAAATAGATATTAATTGCCAATGAGATAGAGACAGTGTGTTCCCACAGCTCAGTGGGCTCGAGGTTGTCTTTGGAATCTATCTTACTAGCCTCTCAAAAAGAAAATACTGGGCTCCTGGACTTCTGGGAAAATGGCACCAAGCTCCACCAAAATGACACACAGAAAACACCCCATATTAGCAACCACTGCAAGAAAACAAGAGAACACCCCCCCACCACCACCACCAGGGGGACAAACAATAGAAAAGTGAGTAAAGGGAGACAGTAGATGATGTAAGATATGAAAATAATAATAATTATTTACAAATTATCAAGGATTCATGTGGGAGGGAGGGTGGGGTAGGGAAAAATGAGCTGATATCAAAGACTCAAGTAGAAAGTAGAAAATGTTGATGGCAACATATGTACAAATGTGCTAGACACAATGAATGTGTGTATGGATTATGACAAGAGATATAAGAGCTCCTAATAAAATGATTTAATAAAATAAATAAAGTTTTAAAAAGGCAGAGAAACAAAATGCAATTTCTGAGAAGTACGTGAATCTAGCCACGTACATAGAAGAAGCAGACTTTGAACTACCACAGAAAGAAATCTTCAGAATGGTGCTTAGAGTCATACAAGATATGAGGAAAGAGGAAACAATAGAGAGGATAGGGTCCACACACTGAAAGGAAATACAAGAGTTAGGGGACAATGGAACAGAATAAAAGAGTATGGTAAGAGACCTCATCAACAGGCTAGAAAAGGTGGAGAACCATATCAGTGAACTCAAAGATAGCCACCCAAAATTCCACAAACTGGAAAGGCAATCAAACAAGATAATCAAAGAACCTGAAGAACACCTGAGAACAATGAGATATGCTACGTAGAGGAACACTATTCATATAATTCAGATACCAGAACACGACATATGAAGAAATCAACTGCAAAAATACAAAGGAATTACTGGATGAAAACTTCCCCAATTTAATGAATGACGATCAAGCAACAATCCAGGAGCAGAGAGGACACAAATTAGACTGAACTCCAAGAAGAACACACCAAGGCATACAGCAGTCTATTTATCCAACTTTAAGGGAAAAGAGAAAACCATAAGAGCAACTCGAGAGAAAAAATGCTGTCATTTATAAATGTAATCAGATAAGATTATATGCTTATCATTACCACCAGAAACCACAAAGAAGAGGAGAGTGGAGTAGCATCTTCTAAAAGTTGAAGGAAAATAACAGTAACCTAAGAATACTCTATTCATTAAAAAAGACAAAATGTAAGAGTTTTGCTAGAGAAGGAAAGATTTAGAGAATAAGTTTACAATAACTCAGTACTATAATAAATTCTTTCCAACTCACTTCGGACAGAAGACCAACATCCACAGAACAAAAACATGAGACCACCACGTAGTGTAATACTATCTAGAAATCAATGCACTGACAGCAATTCTCAAGGCATCATTGACCCAATGGTGAAAAGAAGGCAAGAATGAATCTCCCCACACATGCATAACACATTGTTAAGGAGGGAGATAAGAAATATGTAACACAAAAGGTACAAGTTAAAAGCATGGAAGTACAAGATGTATGTAATAACTCTAAATATAAATGGACTTAAGTCACCCATAAAAAGGCAAATGCTAGTAGACTACATTAGGAAACATAGTAGACTACATTAGGAAACAAAACCCATCAACCTGTTGTCTGCAAGAGACAAATCTCAAGCTCATAGACATAAACAATTTGAGGATAAAAGTCTGGTGAAAAATATATCAAGTTGTTGGTAATTTTAAAGAAGAGCAGAAGTTGCGACTCTAATCTCTGACAAAATTGATCTCAAGGTGCAGGACATAACAAGAGACAATGATGGGTACTATATAATGCTTAAGGGATCAGTAGACCAAGAGCCAGTGAGCATAATAAATATATATGTACCCAACAAGAGTTCCATTACATTTTTCAATCAAATCCTTCAAAAGATGAAAAAAGAAACCACAGGATCAACAATCATAGTAGGAGACATCAATACACTGCTCCCTAAAAAAGACAGATCAGTAGGAAAGAAGTTCAACAAGGAGGTTATAGAACAAAACTCTACAATGGACAACATGATCTGATAGACATATTCAGAGGTCTCCTCCCAACTGCAAAATAATTTGCATTCTTTTCAGGTGCAAATTGAACATATTTAAAAGTAGACCACATGGTGGGACACACCCAAACTCGAGTGAATCCAAACATATAGAGGTCATTCAGACTTCCTTTTTTGACCACTATGCCATAAAGCTGGAAATCAACAAAAGAAAGAACAAAAAACTAAGGGTAAATACTTGGAGGATGAATAACTTTCTCCTTTAAAAGAAGTGCGTACTGGCCCAAATTAGAGACAACATTAGGTAGTTTGATAATGATAAATGTACATAAAAATAAGGAAGAGAGATTTATGGTCAATACTCTATCACAAATCCTTCAGTAGTTGTAAGAGAGTTAACAGAATAATCTATCTAATAGCAAAAAAGAGTAGCAAAAAATAAAATAAATTAAAAATCAGGGCAGAGATAAATGAGTGCCAAAATAAGAAAGTAATGCAAAAGATCAATGCAGTAAAAAGGTGATTCTTCAAAAGGATTAACAGAATCAACCAACCCTTGGCAAATCTAACCAAAGATAAGAAGGAGCAGATGACAATATCCAAGAGGGGGGATGAAATGGAAATTACAACAGACATTAATGAAATTAAAAGACTAATAATGCAGTACTATGAAAATTTGTACTCCAATAAATACAACCTACTTGGAAACATGGAAAAATACTTGGAAAATCAAACCCTTCCCAGATGATCTGATATAGATGCCAAGAACCTGAACAGACCCATAACAAAAGAAGAAATAGATAAGGTTATGAAGGAACTACCAACTAAAAAAGTCCCAACCCATGTGGCTTCACAGAAAAATTATACTGAGTATTCACAGAAGAGCTGACACCAATTGTACACAGGTTTTTCTAGAGCTTAGACAAGGATGGTAAACTCCCAAACACATTCTATGAAACTCGTATCACACTGATACCCAAGCCAGGCAACGATCCCATAATAATACAGAGCTGCAGGCTGATATCTCTAATGAACATTGATTTAAAAAAATCCGTAACAAAGTTTTAGCCAATGGAATACAAAAGCATACAAAACGAATAATTCATCATGACAAAGTGGGATTCATACCAGGCATGCAGGAATGGTTCAACATCCGAATATCCATCAACATTGTCCATCACATTGACAAAAAAAGGGACAAGAACTCTATGACCATATCAAGAGGCGTAGAAAAGGCATTTGACAACATACAACACCCATTCCTAATCAAGACACTCAACAAGATAGGATTGAAAGGAAATAACTTCATTATTAGTTTGAATACATATTAAAAACCAACAACTAATGTTACAATCAAGGTAGAAATGGAAACATTCCTACTGAAAACGGGGACGAGACAAGGATTCCCCTTGTTCCCATTTTTATTCAATATTGCCCTGGATGTCATAGCTAATCACATAAGGCAACGGAAAGACATCAAAGATATTCAACTGGGGAAAGACTAAGTGAAGCTATCATTATTTAAAGATTACATGATTTTATATATTGTGAATCCTAAAGGCTTTAAATTGGGAGTGCTGGAAACTATAGAGGAAGATAGGAGAGTGAAGGGATACAAGATCAACAAACAGAAGTCAATTGGATTTCTATATATGACTGATGGGATTACAGAAAAAGAGATCAAGAATGTAGTACCCTTCACTATAGCTGAGCATAAATAGAAATATCCAAATATCCAGGGATATACCTAACCAAAATAAAACAAAACATCTGTATGAGAACATTATTACAAGCAACCAAAAGGGACCCTCATAAATGGAAGAATATCCCATGCTCGTGGATCAGAAGACTCAATATTGTAAAGATGTCAATCTTATCTAAGGCAGTATACAAGTTCAATGCAATCTCAATACAAATACCGGCATCTTTTTCCAAAGAAATGGAAAAACTAACAACTTCATTTGGAAAGGGAACAAGCCAAAAATTGACTGAGAACTCCTCAAGAAGAATAAAGTGGAGGGCTTTCATTACCTGACTTTAAAACTTATTATACAGCCACAGTTGCCTAAACAGCATGGTGCTGGTATGATGATTGATACACAGATCATTGGATAAGAACCAAAATCCCAGAAATAAAACCAGCAGCAGGCAGACAATTAATCTTTGAAAAGGGCCAAAAATAAATATTAAAGTTAAATAACAGACCTTTTTAACATGTGGTGCTAGAAAAACTGCACATCTGTCTGCAGAAGAGTGAACCATGACCCTTACCTCACTCTCTACACCAAAACAAGTTCAAGGTAGATCACAGACCTTGAGGTAACACTCCAAACTATCTGAATCATCAATGAGAAAATTCAGACAAAACTAAGAATGTTAGTGCAGGAAATAAATGGGCTATCAGAAATAAGGACCCACATTCAGAAGAAGATATAATAGATGAGTAGGACATAATAAATATAAAACACTCGTGTACATCAAAAAACTTCAAGAGAAATAAGAGAGCTGACAGACTGGAAAAAGATACTTAGCAATGAAATATCAGACAAAGGGATAATTACTAAAATCTAAAGAATTTTCTGCAAGTTTACAATGAGAAAAAAACTAATTAGAAAAAAATGAGGTAGGAACTCTCATTCACTGCTGGAGGTCTTGTAGATATGTAGAGCTACCAAATCATTTGGTGTCATTTGGTGATACCTAAAACAGATGGAAATCAATTTACCTTACAATTTAGCGATCGCACAACTGGGCATATATACCCAGAAGAAGGCAGAAACAAACCACGGCCAGACACCTACACTCCAATGTTCATCACTGCAGTTCACAATCACCAAGAATTGTAAAAAATCTAAATTCCCATCAATAGGACAAATGGATTAAAAAACTGTGGTATATACACACAATGGGGGATTATGCATTCCTGACAAACAGGGATGAAAAGATGAAGCACCTTGCCTCTTGGAAAGAGTTGAAGGGTATTATGCTGTGTGAAGTTAGCCAAGCACAAAAGGACAAATACAACATGAGTCCACTGAAGTCAGTTGAAACAACAGAATGGGTGTAGGGGAAACACACGGTGCAATTTCCAGGCATAGGACCAGATCCTCTGGCAAGAGCCAGACCAAACCCAATGATTCATACATCATCAGAAGAAAGAAAGGTGAGAGAGAGCGAGAAAGAAAAGAAAAAATAAATAAGATGCAGATAGCACCTGTGCTGAAAGAAATCTCCTCCCCTCCAACCCCCGACCCTCCTATAGACTTTTAGAGGCCACAGAGGGGAGGGGATAGAAAAAAATGTCAATGGGGGACCAGGGCACTAATCCACCCAAAGGGAGGGTCTCAGTGATGTTTCCACAGGAAAGAGAGTGTGAGAATAGACCGCATTCCAGTGTGCCATTCTTTGAGGGCAATATTCCTGCCAAAGCAACTTGTTCACAGAGAAGACTGCAGGGCTGGCCTCAGCTCAAGACACGACACCCCACCCAGATGACAGTGTTACAGAGGACAGCACTGAAGACAAAGCTCAGGGGAGTGTCTAGTCTGACCCAGCCACATGGGGGTCGACCAAGAGGGGAGTGCAACAGACCAGCAATGGGAGCAAAGCCAAGGAGTCCTTGAGGAATCCTGATTGTAGACTTCTGACTGGGGGCCAGGGGGCGGGGTGGAGGGTGGAAGGCAGCATTTGTTAACTCATCTGGAATGGTTGGGGGCTATTCACAAGGGGGCCACACTGAAAGTCTAAAGGTGTAGCTGGGTGGGGATTGAGGCACTAGACGGCTCCTTTCCTGACTGCAGGAAGAGCGATAGGGACTTATAGGAGGCGCCCCTCTCACTCACGAAGGCTGAGGACTGAAAGGGTGTAAGCAGGTCTGGGAGATGAAACCCTGAAAAAAATGTGCTATGGGACAGGACTGGTGGCTTATAACATCTCCTTCTCTCTTTTTACCAGAGAGATGCTCATCTCCTCTGGGGCAGGATAACCGTTGGACCTCGAACTATATGTATGATCTTTCTTTTTGTTGTTTTTCTTTGGGTGTCTATCTACATAAAATAGGTAGGTAAGCAATCCAAAGGAGACAGCGGCAGGCCTGATGTTCTGGCGGGGTATGGGAAGGGTGGAGAGAGGGAGGAAGTGAGTAGTGAGCTAATAACAACAGGGACAGGGAATAGCAAGGAGGGTGTCGCATTCCTGGTTGAGTTTGATGAATTGAAACATGTCCAAGAAGAATTATTGAGAGGCAGATGATGGGCAAACATGATAGTGAGGCAGGAGGAAAGAAAAAGAGAAAGAGGAAAGAATCAGAAATAAATTATATAGGATAACTATAGATTTGTATATATGTAAATATATAATTATATTAATATAGGTATATTTGTCATATATATATATACATATACATGCATTCTAAACTCAGTACAAGAATGGTTTGTTCTAATAATATGGTATTGTTTCATACTCACCTTCCTCACAGGATTGCTGAAGACAAAATGGGTACATAAGCAAATGTGGTGAAGAAAGCTGATGGTGCCTAGCTATTAATAGATATAACGTCTGGGGTCTTAAAGGCTTGAAATTAAACAAGCAACCATTTAGAGATTATTTTTAAAAATTTGATACATTAAACATGAACTATTGAATACCCCACAAGTTGTAGGATGACATCAAGGACAACAGCCATGAAAAAAGCAAAAGGCCATTAAAAAGACAGAAAAGAAAAGAAAAAAGATAAGAAAGAAAGAAAAGACCAAAACAGGAAACAGACAAGAGTCTGAAAATTACTTTTTGATATAGACTAGTCTGGAGAAAGGCGTGACTTTCTACTCCCATAAACAGGAAGCCCAGAATGGTTGCTATGGGACCACATTCACTTGAGATCTAAAATGAAAAGAAGAAATTGTAAAGTTTCTAATAATGAAGTTTCAAAGAAACCTATCTTAATTCTCATGAAACAAGTCTTGAGAGAAAGATAATGAGTTCCATACACTTTTACTACACCAACAATTTCTAAGTTTCCATGTTGAATTGCTGTGCACACCAAGGTCAAAATGGCACAATCTCTGGTAGACAGAATTATAATGAATGTATAATAGGCAGTGGTCATAAAAAAGATGTGCACTACACAGTGGCGGCAACAATGGACTCAAGCACAGCAGTGATTGTGAGAACGACACAGAACTGGGCAGTGTTTCTCTCTGCTCAACATACGAACACTGTGATTTGAAATCCACGCAAGAGCATCGACTAATAACTACAGAGGGGCTACACACAAGCTCTATTAGAAAAATATATTTATTTTACAAGAAAGAGAGCATAGCTAACTTGTTTCTCAAAATGTGAATTCCAATATACATACTTGTCAATGAAAAGTCATTTTGCAAGGGGGAATTACATGCGTTGAACTATAGAGATTAGGGGGCTGTAGCAGAATTCATTTATCCTGCAAGTATCTATTATGAGCTCAATACTCCTTTAGCTTCTAGATATATAATACAAGCGATAAAGTTTAAAATATATTTCAATAAAAATAATAAAGTGTAAATAGCCATCTCATAGAACTTATTATATCATAGGGAAAAAGCAGAACAAACAAATAAATAAAATACTATATCAAATGAAAAGCACTCATGAAGAAAAAGGACAATGTGCAAAGGAGAGAGTGCTCAGGTAGAAAACCAAGAAGGAGGGATATTTTCAGAAGAGCATGAGGAGTGTGTGTAATTGTTATAAGGTGACGTTTAAGGGCAGCGAAGTGAGGAATAAAGTTAAATAACTATTATGTATGTGTGGGTAGGGTAGGTTTTCCTGCAAGAGGACACAGTAAATAAAAAAATCTGAGAAAATAGTTTTCTATTTTTGGTGTATTCAGATACTACATAGATTGTATCACTGATATGAAAAATATATTTTTAAATCTTTTTATTGGGGCTCATAAAGCTCTTATCACAGTCTGTACATACATCAATTGAGCAAAGCACCCTTTTACATTCCTTGCATTTGTCATTCTCATAATTCACCTTCCACTTGGGTTCCTGGAATCAGCTCGGTTTCCCTCTTTTCCCCCTTCCCCACCCTCCCCGATCCCACCCCTGGTTCCTTGATAGTTTATAAATAATTATTATATCTTATCTTACACTCCCCGGCATCTCCCCTCACCAGCCTCCCCATTGCCCATCTCCCAGAGAGGAGGTTACACATAGATCTCCGAGATCTGTTCTCCCTTTCTACACCACCTTCCCTCCTGGTGTCGCCACTCTCACTGCTGGTGTTGAGGGGTTCGTCTGTCCTAGATTCCCTGTGTTTCCAGATCCCTACTGCACCGCTGTACATCCTCTGGTATAACCAGGTCCGCAAGGTAGAATTGGGGTCATGATAATTGGGAAGGGAGGAAGCGTTCAGGAACTAGAGGAAGGTTTTTAGTTTCATTGTTGCTACACTGAACCCTGAGTGACTCATCTCCTCCACACTGCCCCTCTGCAAGGGATGTCCAGCTGTCTACAGGTGAGCATTGGGTCCCCATCATGTACTCCCCCTCTTTCACGGTGATGTGATTCTCACCACCACCCCACCTTTGTTGTTTGAGACCTGGTCTCCTCAGCCCTCCGCGATCACCTATGGGCTTGAAAGCAAACAAGCGGCCATCTAGCCCAGAAGCAACCAAGCCCACACGGAAGCAGCACACCAACATAGGTGATCATGAAAAATGTTTTTTAAAAAGAGGAAAAACAAAGAGGTTCAATAAGGAACATATCATCTATGACTTGTAGACTGTTATTCAACTTTAGCTTTGTGAAATGGGAAGTTGTATTACCAGAACGGTCGAATAATTAAAGCTATTTAAAGGATCGCCCGGTTTCTCTGTTGAAGATGTATGATAGATGATAAAAGGTGGAAGCAAAGAATCCTGGTAGGAGGCTACTTGACTGATCTAGTCTAGTCTGTTTTACGAAATTACAAGTTCAAGTATATAAAATCAACGGTAAGGAATGAACTTAGAAAGGTAGATGAAGACCAGGTATCAGAGACTCTTGTATGGCACACCAAAGATCAAACCTGTATGTTGTCCAAACAGGGACTCTTCAAGGATTTGAAAGAGTGGCTCTCCACCTTTCGAATGCCGTGACCCTTCAGAGCAGTTCCTCATGTTGTGGTGACCCCAACCATAAAGTTATTTTCATTGCTGCTTCATAACTGTAGTTTTGCTACTGTTATGAATCATAATGTAAATATCTGATATGCAAGATATATTTTCAGTGCTACAAGTCGAACATAATTAGAGCATAGTGATTAATCATAAAAACTATATGTAATTATATATTATGAAATACTTATTTCTAATGACAAATAAATGAAATTTTATCTTGAAGCATGGGGTAGCATGGGTAACAGTCTTAATATAAAAACAGTAAACTACATTGCTACATTTTGTGACAGTATGTGTAACAGGCCAACATCAATGTGAAGGTTGAGATAGCTTCTTTCTTGTCAGATCATAAATACTCAGGCAGTCTTTGCAGGAGCACAATGAAGATCATCTTCCACAAGCCTATTTCTGTATCTAGACTTGATAACCAACAAGCTGGAAAACCCTTTGTACAAAGATATGTTGTTGGAAATGGAAGAAGGTGCAACACAGTCTCAGACAGAGCAGGATATGACTGCAAACGCTTGATCCAGAATATTGTAACTGGCGTTGTAAAGGATTCAGTTCTCTCTGCATTGCTGTTAATAAGTTCAATGAACTACTTTTGTGCTGTCTCAGGGTCTCAGGAACCTCTTCAACTTTGACTGTGAATGGGTTTCTGGCAAATGCTAATGGGGTCTCAGGTAGATTTGGAAAATATGATGAAATTCCGTTGGCTAGAGATGGATAGAGAAGCAGGGTCTTGGTTCCTAACACTGTTAGAAGCATGTTTTCTGATGGTCTTAGGCGACCCCTGTGAAAGGGTTGTTCGACTTCCAAAAGGGTCGTGACCCACAGGTTGAGAACCACTGATTTAAAAGAAGGATGTGCCTATTTTCATCTAGTTCTTAAATGCTTCTTCCCCTCTACTACCATGATCCTAATTCTACCTTACATATCCAGCTGGACCAGAGGATGTACACTGGCACGGATGGGAACTGGAAATACAGGGGATCCAGGATAGATGAATCCCCTCAGGACCAGTGGTGAGAGTGGCGATGTCAGGAGGGTGGAGGGAAGGTGAGGGAGAAAGGGGGAACAGAGAGCAAGGTCTACATATAATCTCCTCCCCGGGAAGGAGAAGTGGAGAAGTGGGTGAGGGAGACGTCGGATGATGTAAGATACTATAAAATAACAATAATTTATAAATGATCAAGGGTTCAGGGGCAGGGGGAGCGGGGTGGGAGGGGAAAATGAGGAGCTAATACCAAGGGCTCAAGTAGAAAGCAGGTATTTTGAGAATGAGGATGGCAACATATGTACGAATGTGCTGGACACAAATGATTTATGTACGGATTGTGATAAGAGTTGTAGGAGCCCCTAATAAAATGATTTTAAAAATAAATAACTAAAAGAAAGAAATGCTTTTCTTAGCCCCAGAGTTAAAGAAATTCTACCCCGGGTATACAAAGCACACTCCCAGTTTCTTCTCCATGTTAGCTACATTTTTCAAACTTATTCTTTTCATTAGTACAAATCATAGCTTTGAACAATCCTAGCCTTGCATATAACCCTTCTACAGAAAAGGCACTTTATCTTCTTCTCCTAGAATTATGATAAAACAAATACCCTAAAATCTAGGGTTGAAATATGATTAGTCTTAAACTGTGTGTGTGTGTTTGGTGGGGTGGGGGCGTCTTCTAATGGGCAGTCTCCACTAAAGATATAGAATTAGAATTCTGCTTTTCCTTAGGATTTTGTAAGCTGAAGGGAATGAGAAAAAGCCATGTCCACTATAAAACATAAGATTCAAAAACCAAACCCCATCAGAAACCTAATTCACAGGGCAACTGAGTGGCCTGGGAAATCCAGATGGATATTGCCTTTCAAGGGGAGAAGGGATTCACAGAGGGGTCTCGCCTTCCATATACAGAACACAGGAAAAATGGTGTCTACAGACATGCAAATGGTAAAAAAGAAATCAGCCAAATATTTACAGATTTTTAAAGGTTAAGGATTGTCTGGAGTGACAATATAGTATTCCTAGGATTCCTAGATGGAGATTTTCTTGAATTAGCATATTCTTTCCTATGTAAGACTGAAAACAGGAGAAAGTGACCAGAAATAGTCTCTCTCAGGATTGCAGTCATTGATAAGGATGTTCTGCAACTTCAACAAAGAGACAAAAATCCTATTCCCACTCATAAACTCCTGTTGAACAGAGAAAAAGTATTTGGTGGCAAAAATCATCACTTGTAGGATACAGGGAAAAAAACAAAACATCTGCACCTGGGGACTGGTAGACTGAAAAATAAAACACTTTAGTTTTAGGTGTGAGCAAGAAACTTTTCCAGACCCTCCATCTTATACTAATATCATTAGATCCGTTTTACACCTCTTCCTCATAAGACCCACCCTAGATACAAGGTAAAAAATGGACTCTTAACAAAAGGAAACTAGGAAAGCTGGTAAAATTCTATCCTGTGTGCTGGGTAAAATGCACACACCCATAACTGAGAATAGACCAGGCGCAAGAAAAAGGAAAGGGACAATGGATAGACTCAAGTCTATCAATTTAGGAAGAAACACAAACAAACCATAAGTTCCTTCTTGGGTACAGGGTACAAAACATTGACAGAGATGTTCTATGCTTCAGCCATACAGGGATATATGAAAACTAATTAAATGCAGGCACTAATTTTGAGAAAATTCCTTTGTCCCCAATCCGAACTTAAGCACAACATAATAACAGCACACAACTAAAATAATTTAAAGTCTGCGGTACACAGCAATAATGATAGTAATAAAATCCAATCATAACTCAAGTTTGACACAATTCCGCACACAGTTGGCTGGCAGAGAACATGGCCCTTTCCAGGTGTGATGGCATTTGCCTAGTCTCTATTAAAAACAGTATGTTGCATTCAGGAAGGGATCATGAAACACACAAAAATGCAAGAAATGGAACACCCGCCACCAAAAAAACAAAATAATTAAGAATATGAGACTCTGAGATGCCCAATTGTTTCAATAAGGATGTCAAAATTACTATAATGATCAAGTTAAATATCTAATAGAAATGATAGCCAATATGCAGAGAGTAATTTTTCAGCCGAGATGAAAACTATTAAAAAATGATAAAATACAAAATTTAGTAGAAAAAATTAACTTTGATATCAGAGAAAAACAATCCTTTTACATCAGTAGATTTAAAACAACTGAAGAATGAATCTGCTTGTTTAGAGTTAGGTCAAAAGAAATTACACACACTGGAGTTAAAAGAGGAACTGCAGTGACATGGGTAATTATTTCAAAAATACTTCTTAGATACCAAGGAGTTCAGTGGTTTGATTACACCAGCCACTCTCTGAAAGACCAAGGTGACAGTCTGCTTTAATAAAGACTACAGCAGTCACACTCTGCCCTATAATATTCCTCAGAGTTGGAAATGACTCACTGCCAATGAAAGTTCAGAGCAAGATGGAAAAAAGTGAATGAACAAACAAAGCAACCATAAGTCTGGAAGTTTAGGTATAGTGTAGGCTAACTTCTTTGTGATTAGAGGCCCGGAAGAGGAAGGAGAGAGAGGGGTGGAAAGAGAGAGAGAGATCAGAAGAGGTGAAATACACGGAGAAACATTTGATAAGAATTTCTCCAAGTAATAAGGTACATCAAACCACACATTCCGAAAGCTTGAGCGGCTCTAGTTGGATAAATACTGGGAAAACTACACCCAGATAGCCCCTGGGTACTATATATTGTTTAGTGCTTCACTATGATTGGTAGCTGAAAGATTGGTAGTTGAATTGGTTGAGTTGATCGGTTGAAAGATTGGTAGTTCAGTTACCCAGAAGTGCCTAAGACAGGTCTGATTATTTGCTTCTGAAATGTCGCAACCTTAAAAAGGCCATTGAGCAGGTCTTCTTCTACTTTGCACACATAGGCTTGCCAGGACATATTCACAACCACAACCACAGAATATTAGCTTCTGAGACAAAAATCATAATCAGTGGAATCAACGGAATCGATAGGTAGCATCATAATAAATAGAGAAAAATTGAAATTGTCAAAGATTTCAACTTGCTTTGAACCCCAATCAATGCTCCTGGAAGCAGCAAGGAAGAGATCAAAAAGCATGTTGCATTGAATCAATCTGTTGCACAAGCCCTCTCTCTACATTACTTCGAGGACCAAGGTGTGCTTGTCCCAAGCCATGGTATTTCCCGTGCCTCAGATGCATGTGAAAGTTGGAAACTGAACAAGGAAGACTGAAGAAGAATGGATGTATTGGAGGGATGGAGCTGCCGAGGAGTGATGAAAGTGCCTGGGCTGCCGAAAGGACAACCCAATCTGTCTCGGAAGCAGCACAGCCAGGTGCTCCTTGGATGCAAGGATGGCAAGACTTTGTCTTACCTACTTTGGACATCTTGTCAGAAGAGACCAGTCTCTGGGGAAAGACAGCATGCTTGGTAAAGTAGAGGGGTCGTGAAGAAGAGGAAGGCCCTTCAGAAGACGAATTGACACGGTAGCTGTAAAAATGAGCTGTAGCATAGACAATATTGTGAGGATGGGCATGGCCAGGCAGGGTTTCTCTTGTTTGTGCATAGGGTTGCTATGGGTCAGAACTGACTGAATGGCACCTAACCACAGCATTGAGACTACTTGTGTACAACTGGACACCTCATGGAATTCATTTCCTTAGTTTGAAGGTTTAAGGTACTGATTCCTTAAGTCATCTGAGTTAATTGGCCTAAATGGGTTTAGTGCTTCTGTTTTACTTTCTAGTTTGTTGTGCGGTATCTGGGGTCTTAATAATTTTCAAATCGCAAACTAAGAAAAATAATTGGTTTTGATTCACCTGGAGCACATAAGGAAAGATGAAATGTGGCTAAGTGCATTCAAAAGCAACTGCTATCTTTGCCGTGGGACCAGGAGAACTGGCTGGTGTCTGATTTGTATTACTGAACATTTTTGTGAAGAATTCTGAAGAGGATTCCTGATCAAAATAGAGAGGATGCATAGTGGAATTTCAAATTACCATGGACTCAAGGCTTCCTGGAGGCATGGCGGCTCTCTGAGCCCTGCAACTATTGTCCTGAGAAGAGCTTTAAACTTCAAAAGAAAATATCTCCGGAAATATTCCTAAAACCAACATTAGTTTAACTTAACCAGCACAAAATGCCTGCCTTGAACAACATGCTCCTTTATGAACTATCGATATGGGGTCAAATTGACCAGAGAAAACTCAAAAGGTTAAATGGGAACTGTGGGAGACTGTGAGTTCAAGCTAATGGGGGAGGAACAATTCAAAATAGGATGAGAAAGGTTGTATAACTCCAAGAAGGTAATCAACGTAAATGAATTGTACATGGAAAATGGCTGAGTTGGTATATGCTTTACTGTGTATATTCTGAACAACAAAATAAATAAAAGAAAAAGAATGATTAAGAATCACCGCTACCCTACCACTATATACACCCAGAAAAAGAAGAGCACATTTCTTTGTAGAGGTGTTTAACCACCCTTCTTCTTTTACATATCAGTCTTTACAAATAAAAAAGGCAGATTACAATAAACTTAGCTGAAAAAAAGGACTGACCCAAATAGCACATTTAAAAGGTTCAGACTGTGGTCTGCATATATTCAACTACTTTTCTATAGCCTCAATGGCCATATTTCCCAATATAAAGCACTATTTTTGCAAAAATAGAGGCCTTGAAAATGTGCATTAAAGCAAACAATTAAGTGAAAAGCTCTCTTGAAATTAAAAATCTATTCTTAAGCAAAAGAGGAAAACATCCTCAGGTTTCTTCAGAATTCTGTGCCAAAACATGGATGGGGAAATAGGCTTACATGCTGTCATAGTTAATGACAGATCAAATGAACTCTAATAGCTTTTACTTTTATTTCTCCAGATACATTAGTATAAATGGTGTATAGAACACCAAGAATAGACTGGAATTCTATCATGTAAGAATACAAGCCCCACCCCACCCCCCCCCAAAAAAAAAGAAGAAGCTGGAATTACACTGTGTGGACCAGGACTTCAGTACTATGCATTCTTCCTGTTAGGTGAGCATCAAGCTACTCACTCTGAGTTAGTGCCCCCAGTGGCATCACCTGGGAATGTTCTTACTGGTCGCAGTGAATTTTTTCCTAAAAGCAGTTTTGCTTGAACCTCATTTTTGTGATGGCTGATTTAAGCAAACAGAGTGTGGCTGTGAAATTTTGTTTCCTCTTTGGTAAAAATGCCCAGAGACTGTTATGTTGTTGAACACAGCTTATAAGGACAGTACTAAGGGAAAAACTCAAATGTATGAGAGGTTTTCTTGTTTCAAAAATGGTAAAATGTGATTGATGACAAATCTCTTTCTGGATGTCTGTCAACTTCCCAAAGAGATAAAAATGTTGACTCGTAGTGCATTTAGAATTTGTTCCAGCAGGTCAGACTGTTAATCAAACTTCCTATTTAGAGGCTCTGAAAAGATTGTGTCACAGTGTGTAACAAAAAATGACCTGATGTGTTGCACATGAGGGATTGCTTTTGCTAGCACGACAATGCACCTGCTCACACAGCCATCTCAGTGAGCCTGTTACGGGCAAAAAACAGCATGCTTCTCTTACCCCATGCAATTTACTCGCCTGACCTTGCTCCGTGCAACTTCTTTTTGTTTCTGTGAATCAAGAGGGACCTGAAAGGACAGCAATTTGATGACATAGAAGAAGTGAATTAAAAAACAAGGGAGGTGCTGTCAGTCATCCAAACATGAGTTTGAAAATGTTTCCAAGAATGGAATCACAGCTTTGACAAATGTATTAAGTGTAAAGGAGAGTACTTTGAAGGTGATAAGGTTGTTTTGTAAAAAAAAAATTAAATACATAGCTTTGAAAAAAATTCCAGCTTTGGTGGGTACACCCTCATATGTGATCCATTGATTATAATATTTTCCTATATGGGTGAAAGGATTCACAAGAGTCAAACTGAGAGGTAAGATTGGTTATCAAAAGGTAAGCTACTTATGTAGAAAAATAAATGAACATGCTATAAACCTTTGATAAGCAGAGATAAGCAGAGTACAATAAGCTTTGGATTCTAATATTTTATTCTGGAGATTATTGTGAACTACTGTCAATTTTAATACAGGGGTTATAAAATGAAAGTAGTATTTTATGTTCAATCATGTTGTGAAGACTTCTGGGATATTTAGAAATGAATAAATGAATGAAGTATTTGGATATAATAACCAAGGCATGGGGTAATAATGACATAAGTGGCATATGAAAAGAACATTAATAATCAGTTACCAGTCTCTGACAATTTTGATAAGCACTAAACATAGAATGTGTCATTTAGGAATCTGAGGCTTACATAAGTGACGAACTTGCTCAATTTCATTACTTATGAAATGGAAGAATAAGGTAGGATACACACTCAAATCTTGTTTCCTAAACATATTTTAAAAGCCTGGAATTTATTAAGTATATTGGGGAGAAGAAACTCATATTTTAATACCAATAATGATTATTTGTTGAAGGTGGAAACTGAGTTGTTGGCATGTAATTAGGAAAAACTACATTGACAACACTGGGCACGGGCAATAAGATAAGGATTGTGCCAGCCTATTTAAACTGAGAGAAGTAGTGACATCAGTGTTTTACACCAGGTGTGCAGGTGTGTGGAATGGAACCGTGAAATCTGTGTCGTGTGAATTACATATGTTTATTTTTTATAACATTCATAATTATACAGTGAATTATCACATAGCTTCAAATGACTTTATAACATGGGAGATGATTAATTGTTAGATTCCATTACAATCATACACACTTTATGTGTCCATTCTAACTAATAGAGACTGTTGAGGACGGAGAGGTGCCTCATAAGTATGACAGTTTTTAAGCAGCCCCACTCCTGCAGGTAGAGGAGCTGATGTGTTGAGCTGCTAACCAGAGGTCAGCAGTTTGAACCCACAGAAGAAAGATGGGGCTTTCTGCTTCTATGAAGATTTACAGCCTTGCAAACCAAGAGGGGCAGTTTTCTTCTGCCTTATCAGGTTCCTAGGAGTCAGAATGGATCTGGTGGCAGTGAGTTTGTATTTTTGAGTTAAATATTTATGGAAACAATCACATCATTCACCTGTGTAGCCATTGGTGGGTTACAAAGCTCCAACCCTTCAATTGGTAGGCAACTGCTTAACTGCCCATCAGGATTCTTCCACTCATAAGAAAGCCTTTAATTATTGAAAATATCCTGTTGTGATAAACCTGGCCAAACGGACTGAGATCACAAAGTCCTGAATCATTCAATCTGCTTTCAACTGAGTTAGAATTTAAAATTTTCATTTACATAAACTTTAAAATTTGGATGATATTTAAGATTTTAACAGCCTTCAACATAGCATTCCCCAAACTAAGCCAAGCTCATGATAATGCTTTATCAAGAATTACCCCAAATATCAAAATATTCTTTTATAATTAAACTAATAGGAAGTCTGTGGGACAAAAGATTACTTAAAAATACAGATTACAATTATGTCAATATATATTTCACTTCTTAAAAGTGATTATTCTATCAATAATAAGCCTGTCATCCTGATGAATTCTCAGTTTCATGGATCTAGGGGCATGCAGCAAATGTACATCCCAAGAACTCATCAATCAGCCCAATCACATGATCAAGAGGGTCTCATTTAATTAATAATCCCACTTCATATTCATATAGCATTTTCTAAATCTGATAACTTTAAATTTGGCAGACATGCTTTATCTGCCACAAAGAAAACAATCAGGATATGGAATAAGATTTTAATATGCAATGCTTTCATATATGAGATCAAAGACAACCCCCCCTTTTGAAAGAAGGGGAATGTGATTACCAAGCTTAAGTGTGCTGTATATTAAATGAAAATTCTGATCATAAAGAAAGGTAATATCTACTCAGAAGTATAATTTCTGTACTTTGAAAATCATCTCAGCAAGAATTATCTTCCCCTATCAAATTGCAGCACTTGTCAAAATCAACTGTAAGGCATCTCGAGTGCTCTTGTGAATCAACAAAACAGACGTATAGCAATGTGAGGTTGCAGGGAGAAGGAAATAACAGTGGCCCAGATGCCCATCAGCACCCTTAATCTCTTGAACCCACACTTCACACAGCAGACATTCCAAGTCTTTGGGACACTCCTCAGAAGGGGGAAATACAAGGCTGATTCTTAATGGGATGTAAAAATATGTAGAAATTATTTTCTTTCTGCTTTGCTGCCACACGTTTATTCTTTCTCTACATCCCCACAGAGCACAGACATGCAGCGTGACTTTTTGGGATCTGTAAACAATTAAGAGAATTTTTTTTATAATGAAATTTAAGAAATTCGGAGATAAGTTTATAGAAGATAGAAAGGGAGAAGTTATTTTTTCATGTGTAGACTTTTGCTTTAATCAGATTCTTTCCTTTCCTGTCCTCAGCAGCAGCCCTTCCTTCTTCCTCGACAGGAGATTGGGCGTTTGGGGCCAGCAATTCTGGAATCCCATGACCAGGCTTCACGTCCAGCTCTGCATCCACCTAGGGGAACGTGGTCATGTTTTTTAACCTCCCTGGGCCTTGTTACCTCCTATGCAAAACAGATGATAACAGGGCTTGTCTCATAGGATTGTTATGTGGATTCCACAAGCTCATGCACGTAAGGTTCTCTAAATTCTGCGTGTTTACACGTCACATAGCATTCAGACATGATCCATAGATGTCTGAGTCTTATCTTTCTTTACATTAGTCTTCAGATGCTGTGGTTCTCTCCTTGCCAAATCTTAGTGACCAAATAATACTGATGTGCCCTGTTGTTGTTAGGTGCCGTTGTGTTGGTGCTGATGCATAGTGACCCTGTGCACAACAGAACAAAACACAGCCCATTCCGGTGCCATCCGCAAAATTGCTGGCATGTTGAAGTCTATTGTTACAGCCATTGTATCAGTCCACTTCATTAAAAAATTTCCTTTTTTTAGAGTGACCCTCTATTTTAGCTAGAATGATGTCCTTCTCCAGAGACGGGTCCCTTCTGAAAATATGACCAACTATGTGAATAAGTCTAATTATCCTTGCTTCTTAGGAACCTTCTGGCTATACTGCGTAAAGACAAATTTGATTTTTCTTCTGGCAGTCAACAGTGTACTTACCATATACACTCCAGTATAAGCCAACCCGAGTATAAGCGGAGGCACCTAACTTTACCACAAAAAAACAGCATTTTAAATGTGCTGAAAAACGGTTTATACGCAAGTATATATGGTAATATTCTTCACTAACACCATAATTCAAAGGCATCAATTCTCCGATCTTCCAAATTCATTGTCCAACTTTAACCAGCTATTGAAAATACCATGGTTTGGGTTAAATGTACCCTAACAAACTATAAGACACTATTATAGTCTAAATCAATATACTTGAGACTGAAATAATTGACATCTCTATTTTAATAGATAAAAATGGAAATTATCTCATTAGAAGAATTAAATTCAAATAGTTCCTTTTCTAAAGAGCATGTCAGCAAATAGTGTTGGTTGATATACCCATCAACCATATGGCAGTGGGAGTGATCTGTGTGGTGCCCTTAGAAGCTGGCTTTAGAGCGCAGATTCTGGGTAGCATGCATCTCAAGGATGTCAGTGTGTAAAGTGGTAGATTTTTCTTAGTTACCACAGATAACACCTATTTGTAAAATAGAAAATGAGTCAAAGTCCCTCTCACCTTCCATTTCCGTTCTCTCATAACTTTAGATGGCGGCGGGTGGGGGCAGCTAGAATGGGACATGTGGGCATAGCACTTGTCTCAGAAAATACACTCAGAGGTTCAAGTTTGAAACATCTGGCAAACGCAAAACATTGCTCATAAACCACTTCCCCTCACTGTTTCATCATCACTTCTCTCAACACTACGCATACCGATTTGATGTAAGAACCAAATAAGAATTTATTTTTGTGTAACATCTTTCTCATGGGCAGATCGAGTTTTTGGCATTTATGGGTGGTTAGAGTGCCTTGTATGGTTCCATTATATCATTTAAATTGCCTTGGGTTTACCATGTCTCTGTTTCTATAACGTTCTTAATTCACCCACAGAAAAGGCCAACATTATTGATATTAAACATGTTGCTTAAGTTGTCTGGTACTGTACCAGTCTCACAATAGCTATGTTTGGCCCAATATACTGCTGTAGCCACTGTGTTGATCCATCTGATTTAAGGATCTTCCTCTTCCTCACCAACCCTCTACTTAACCAGGCATAATTCCTTATCAGGTGACAGATCCTTACATTGGATAACATGCCTAAAGTAGGCAAGAAAAGTCTCCCCTCCCCTGCCTCCACAGGGCATTCCGGCTTTAGTTCTTTGCAGATAGATGGGTTTGTCCCCTTGCAGTTCATGCATATTTAATATTCTTTGCCAACACTATACTTCAAAAATAGAAGCTCTGCTTTGCTTTTCCTTACTCCTTGAATGCCTTCAGTGTGCCTGGGTCATGAGCACCTTGCTCCTCAAAGTGATACCAGAGTCCTTAAATGCTTTAAAGACATCTAGTACAGTAAACTTGATTGGTGCAACACATTTGATTTCTTGATTATTATTCTCAGCAATGCTGATTGTGTTTCCAAGTGAAAATAAATCATTGATAACTTCAGTCTTTTCTGTGCTCATCATGACATTGCTCGTTGGTTCAGGTGTGCAGACTATTGTCTTTTGGTTCTGTTGACCTTGAAGGGTAATCCACCTTGAAGTATTTGATCTTCATTAACAAATGCTTCAAGGTCCTTTCATTAAGCCAAGTTGTGTCATCTGTATATCACAGATTAGCCTTCTTCCCATTTCTCTAGTATCATTTCTCAGATTACGTATTCAGCATAGAGATATGGCGAAAGAATACACTCCTGACACACACCTTACCTGTTTTTAAACCACCCATTTGCCACTCTCGCATACTGGGTTGGTTTGTGTACTTGGTGCTATAGTGCTGGAGGGATGCCAGTACCTCTGTTTCACAGACCAGCAGTGTCACTCACAGTGGGCAGAGTTCAGTGGCACTTCCAGACGAAGACAAACTAAGAAGGAACGGGCACACATCTTTGGAAATGTTAGCCACTGAAGCTATTACAAACAGCGGCAGGAAATCATCAACTCTAGTACTAGAAGATGAACTGCTCTGGTTAGAAAGTATTCAAAATATTACGAGGGGAACATTGCCTCTTCAAAGTAGAGTTGACCTTAGTGAATAGATGGAGCAAAGCTTTCAGGACATTCATTGGCTGATGAGGCACAACTCAAGGATGGAAAAAACAACTACAAATATCTATTAATAATCGGAATATGGAGTTTATAAACTGCGAATCTAGAAAACCTGGAAGTCTTCAAAAATGCATAAAAACCAGCATCTCATGAGCGCATTACAGAACTTCCTTGCAAGATGCTGAACTACCTTGAAAGAAGCAAACACAAGAAACTCCACTTTGGAGAAGAAATAAAATGTGACATTTAGGCCCAGCTGAAAAGTTGAGCCACTTCCAAGAGCCAGCTCAAAAGATGTATATTCCAGTAGTGTGGCAAAGCAGGTCTTGAAAGAACCTCAAATTACAGTGACACAGTCCACGGGTTAGGTTTCCCACAGGTAGTGAGTGTACAGGGCAAATTGAGGCAAAGAACAGGTAAGGCAGCCGCACACTGGTCCCATCATCAAAGAACAAGCGACAAGAAAGGCAAGGCCTGTCATCTGGCTGACTGTTGGTGACCTGCCTTGCTGTTTGCTGCCTGTGCCCTGATAGCCGAACCATTGATATCTCCGCCCTTCAATTAATCCCACTGATCTCTCTGCCCTTCAATTAATCCCACATGCATTCATTCACCACGTGGGCAAAATAATCCTACTTATCACAATCCACCCCTTGCCAACTTGGCACCTGTAGCCAATTCTTTAGCCATATGTAATTTCCAGACATTAATGAAATCACACTTATACTTAACATCAAAGATCTATCATACAAATAAATGAAAACACACGGTGTCTAATTGTATCTGATACATCATACATGAACAAAGGAAAGATATTCAATAAGCACATATAAAGAAAATGCACCGACAAACCTCGCTTTTGCAATTGATCACGTGGTCATAACTGATAAGTAGAACTACCTTCTTCGACTACCTTTTCTGTGTTACCTTTGCCCTCGGCAAGCACCTCAGCTGGCTGTGGTTTTTGGCCTGGTGGGGTGACCCAGACCTTCATTCCTGAGGGGTCTGGGTCATTATAAGTCCTGCCAGGATTGGGTTGCTGCAATTTACCATTTACTTCAATCACAGGGCATGGTAGCATTAAGAGTTGGTCTATGGGATCTCCTGGATTCCAGACATATTCTTCTTTACCTCCATTATGTATCACCAGACCAATTTCTCCTTGGTAATCAGGATCAGTCACACTACTCAGTACAGTGACATCCTTCCTGACCAGTTGATCCAAAGGCATGAGAAGCCCACATGGCCAGGGGGCATTCTTGGCTGCCAATTCAGTTAATCTGTGCTGTATTTCCAGGTGGGAGAGTTCCTTCCTTCGGGACCAGGACCTCCAGGCCTGAGGAACACAGGGTTGCTGGGACAGGAAGCAAAAATGCTGCAAGTGGATCACGAGGAGTCATAGTGAGTGGTGCCACTCCAGCTTCCACCCCTTGGTTCTTGGACCCATGAATTCTAGCTATTGGAGACACAGTAACATATATTGGCTACTGGTTTAGAGCATATACAACCTGTGGCAAACATTGCCCTCCAGCCCCACAAGTTGTTGCCACCTAGTTGGCATCATAATTGTGTCTTTAGGAGACTAGTCCATCGTTCTATCAAGCCAGCTGCTTCAGGATGATGTGGAACAAGATACAACCAGTGGATTCCATGGAAATGGGCCCTCTGCCGCACTGCATTTGCTGTGAAGTGTGTTCCTTGAGATGAAGCAATGCTATGTGGGATGCCATGCCGGTGGATGAGGCATTCTATAAGTCTATGAATGGTAGTTTTGGCAGAAACATTGTGTGTAGGGAAGGTATATCCATAGCCAGAGTAGATGTATATTCCAGTAAGAACAAAACGCTGTCCCCTCCATGATGGAAGTGGTCCTATGTAATCAACCTGCCACCAAGTTGACGGTTAATCTCCCTTATGAATGGTCCCATATCTTGGAGTTAATGTTAGTTTCTGCTGCTGGCAAATGGGGCACTCAGCAGTGGCAGTGGCCAAGTCAGCCTCGGTGAGTGGAAGTCCATGTTGCTGCACCCATGCATAACATCCATCCCTACCACCATGTAAACTTTGTTCATGTGTCCATTGGGCGATAACAGGAGTGGCAGAGGAAAGAGGAGGACCAGTCTCCATAGCGCATGTCATCTTATCCACTTGATTGTCAAAGTCCTCCTCTTCAGAGGTAACCCTTTGGTGAGTGTTCACATGGGACACGGTTAACTATATTTTCTTGGCCCCTTCAGAAAGGTCCAACCACATACCTCTTCCCCACACCTTGTTGTCACCAATTTTCCAATCATGTTCCTTCCAAGTCCCTGACCATCGAGCCAAGCCATTAGCCACAACCTATGAATCAGTGTGCAGTCTCACATTTAGCCAGTTTTCCTTGCAGGCCAATTGAATGACCAGGCGCACTGCTCAAAGTTCTGCCCATTGGGAGGATTTCCCTTCACCACTGTCCTCTAGGGCGATCCCAGAAAGGGGCTGTGTTTGATACTAAAGTGAGGGCATTGATAGGAAAAAAGTTCGTACCCTGAAACATGGGATGAGAACATATGGGCTGATGATCCAGAAGAGGATATTGAGCCCCTAGAAATGATTTAGACACTCCAGTCAATAGATTCATCCCTCCCAGTTGAAGGTATTAATCCACTAACAATAAAACAACCCACACCTGAGCAGATAAACCTGAAATACCAGGTGGGGCTGCATCTGTAGCATTGCCTGAGGGAGATGCCTTACAAGACATTGCTGAGAGCCCCCAGGAAACACCCTCACCACCCATTATTTCCTTTATACCTGTAGCTAAAATTAAGGCTCAGAAAGCTCCTAAAGGTGAGGTTGAGATGATCATCCAAGAAGAGGCGTGCTATACTCACATATATCTGCTTAAGTTTTCAAATATGTACAAGCAGAAGCTTGAGGAACATTTCTGGGAATGGTTATTAAGGGTGTGGGATACTGGTGCAACAAATGTAATATAAGACCTGTCTGAGTTTCTGGATATGGGATCCATAATCACAGATTCTTCTTTCAATGTCTTAGCGAGAGAGGCTAAGAGAGGATCTAATTCCTTATTTGGTTGGTTCACTGAAGCATGGACTGCCAGATGGCCTAGATTAGACCAATGAGGTACCTGACCTACCTTGGTAAACTGTAGAAGAAGGCATCCAAAAGCTTAGAGAAATTGGTATGTTGGAATGGATCTATCAGTATATTCCCATAGACCCATAAAAGGGGCATCCTGAGGACATACCCTTCACCACAACCATAAGGAACAAGTTTGTGAAGTGGGCCCCAGCATCTCTGAAGACTCCTGTAATTGCTATTTTATGTGCACCAGGATTAACAGTGGGCACTGCTCTAAGCGAACTCCAACATTTGCCCACAATGGGGCTGATTGGTCCCCGTGATGGGAGAGGGCAGGTGTCAGCACTGAATCAGCAGAGACAGGGTGGGCATGGTTATTGTAATGGAGAGCAAGGTTTCAGTAGTAATCAAACAACCTGTCTCATGTGGACTTTTGGCATTGGCTACTTAGCCAGTGTCCCCAGGAGTGAAATACATGGAAAACCTACTAAATATTTACGTGATCTGTACAGGCAGAAGAATGGTAGATCAGGTGAACAACAGAATAGACAGTCATGATCACTCAGTAAATTCCCAGACCTGAGCCAGTTTACAGACCCACAACCCCGTGAATGAGGGGGAGACCAGGTCCCTTTGAAGGAGGACCCTGCTACATCACCGAAGGTCTATACTGTTAGTCTTCTTGTTATTTTTTCCCCCTAGCCTTCCCCATAGGGACCTGTGGCCTTTCACAAGAGTGACTGTTCATTGGGAGAAAGGAAATAATCAAACTTTTCAGGGACAACTGGACACTGACTGAACTGACACTAATTCCAGGAAACCAAAGTGTTTCGAAGGCCCACCAATCAGAGTGGGGGCTTATGGAAGTCAAGTTATCAATAGAGTTTTAACTCAGATACGCCTCATTGTGGATCCAGTGGGCCCCCAAACCCATCCTGTGGTTATTCCCCTAGTCCAGTATGCACCATTGGAATAGACCTACTTAGTAACTGGCAGAACCCCCTTATTGGATCCCTGAAATGTAGAATAAGGGCTATCATGGTAGGAAAGGCCACCACTCAAACTGGCATTGCCTAGAAAAATAGTAACCCCAAAGCAGTCCCACATTCCTGGAGGGATTGCAGAGATCAGTGGCACCATCAAAGACTTGAAAGATGCAGGGGTGGTGATTCCTACCACATCCACGTTTAACTCACCTATTTGGCCTGTAAAGAAGACATATGGATCCTGGAGAATGACAGTGGATTATTGTAAAGTTAACCAGGTGGTAACTCCAATTACAGCTGCCATTCCAGATGTGATTTCATTGTTTGATTAAATTAAGACTTCTCCTGATACTTGGTATGCAGCTATTGATCTAGCCAATGTCTTCTTCTCAATATCAGTCTTGAAGGACCAACTAGAAGCATTTTGTCTTCAGTTGGCATGGGCAATAGTACACTTTCACAACTCTCCCCCAGGCATACATATCTGCCCTTTGCCATAATTTAGTCTGAAGGGAACTTTATCATTTCTCTATTCCACAATATATCACACTAGTCCATTATATTGATGACATTATGCTAATTGGACCCACTAAGGAGGATGTATCAAAGACTCTAGATTCATTGGGACAACATCTGCATACAAGAGGTTGGGAAATTAACCCAGTGAAGATTCGGGCACCCTCCACCTCAATAAAATTTCTAAGGGTCCAGTGGTGTGGGGCATGTTGAGATATTCCTACTCAAGTAAAAAATAAGCTATTGCATCTGCTCCCACCCCCCTGCCACAACAACAACAACAACTAGGAGGCACAATGCCTGGTGGGCAGCCTCTTTGGATTTTTGAGGCAACATATCCCTCACTTGGGTGTTCTACTTTGACCTATTTATCAAGTGACACAAAAGATCTCTAAACTTGAGTGGGACCCAGAACAAGAAAAGACTGCAGCATGTTCAGGCTGCCGTGCAAGCTGCCTTGCCACGGGGACCATATGATCCAGCTGACCCAATGGTGACCCAGAGGTGTCAGTTGTAGATAAAGATGCAGTGTGGAGTCTTTGGCAGACCCCTACTGGTGAATCACAGCAGAGACCATTGGGATTTTGGAGTAAAGTCATGCCATCCTCTGCAGACAACTACTCCCCCTTTGAAAAACAGTAGTTGGCCTGTGACTGGGTCTTGGTAGAGACTGAAGGCCCCACCATGGGCCACCAAGTCACCATGAAGCTTGAGCTGCCCATCATGAACTGGCTATTGTCTGGCCCACAGAGTCATAAAATTGGACCTGCGCGGCAACACTCCATTGTTAAATGGAAGTGGTATCTATGAGATCGGGCCAAAGCAGGGCCTGAAGAGACAAGTAAATTGCATAAAAAGTGGCCCAAATGCCCACAGTCTCCATTCCTGTCACATTACCTTCTTTCTCCCAGTCTGCACCTATGACCTTGGGGGAGTTCCTTACCATCCTTTAACTGAAGAAGAGAAAAAATTCCTGCTTGGGTTACGGGTGGCTCTGCACCATCTGCAGGTGGCCTTCGTAAGTGGACAGCAGCAGTAAGTCAGAATGAATTGGTATTGATCACTTTAAATTGGGCAATCATACTATTTACTAGGAGCGCTAGGTGGCACAATGGTTATTTGTTCAGCAGCTAACTTCAAGGTCTGTAGTTCAAAACCACCAGGTGCTTTTTGAAAGGCAAAGTTTTCTACTGTTGTAAAAAGTTGCAATCTGGAAAACCCACCGGGGAAGCTCTGCCTTATCCTATAGCTCCCTTATGGGTAAAAGGAGACTTGATGGCAGTGAGTGAGTATGGCTGCCTATACTAGGAGTGACCAAAATGGGTGTTTCGGGGTCTACCTTGAAGAGCAAGTCTACCTGTGAGAAGATAATCTCCATGCACCTACAAAGATAACCACTTAATATGATTACTAGTCAAATTTACTAACCAACTGCTAAAGCCAATGATGAAAAAACGAAAGCATTCTACCAACTTCTGCAGACTAAAATTGATCAAACATGCAATCAATACCTATGATAATTACTGGCAATTAAAAAGCAAAGTTTGAAAACAAAGAATTGGTGATTTCACATGTAGTTTTGGTGGAGTTTGGATGATACAATTTGTCAAAATCAGTCACTTGTTTATTGCAAATACCATTTTTTTGCATAATGTAAATAGTGACTATACATGTGGGCCTTGTTAAACAAAATACATACATAACAGATAGAATACAATTTGAGCAAAAGTTGATAGAGAACCTCAAGATCATTAGACACAATATGGCGATGGTCTGATCCTTGGACTGACTACCAATTCTCCCATGTAAGTATTGGTTGAAAGGGAGAAGAAAAAAATAATAAGACAAGTTCACAGGATCCAAAATGCCACCTTGAATGCATCCCCCTGGAATGTCGAGAGCATCTCAAGAGCAGGTTTAACAAGTTGAATTCTAAGGACCAAAGAGCTATGGAATAGCAGTGAGAACCTTGTAAAAGAAGAAAGGAATGGGCTATTAAAGAGACAGACGGGCAGAAAAAGAAAAAAGACCAGAATGAATATGAGAAGAGACTCGGAAACTTGCTCTTATAAGTAAAGAAGTTGAAGCAAATTGAAAAGGAAAAAGGATGAAATGAAAGAATTGAACAGGAAATTTCAAACCCATAAGATTTATAGAACACTTCAGCAGCTCCACAATAAAAGACAAATAATCCAATTTTAAAAAGCGACAAAGGACATGAACAGACACTTCAACCAAAGAAGACATGGAGAAATTCTCACCATCATAGGTGGGATTGTAAAATGTCGCCACCACTGTGGAAAGCAATATGACACTTCTTCAAAAAGCTGAGAATAGAAATGCCATTTGATTCAGCAATTCCTCTACTTGTTTATAACCTAGAGAAATAAAAGCTATGGCATGAATAGACGGATGCACACCCATGTCCATCCCACCACTATTCACAATAGCAAACTGATAAAACATTCTAAATTCCCCGATTACATGGAACCTGCACACATGGACTATTATGCACGTCTAAAGAATAACAGTGAACCAACACAACACCTCCTTACCTGGCTCAACCTGGAGAACATGATGCTGAATGATGTAGTCAATCACAAAAGGACCCGTGTTGTGAGAGATTCCTGTTATTAAAGGTTAAGAAAAGATTTGCACACTAAAATAAATATTCTTTGGGGTTCCCACAGGGGGGAGGGAGAGGAAGTGAGGAGAAGCCACTGGCTCAAGGAAAGGTAAGTTTTAACTTGGATGAAGGGGGCGTGGATACAGAGGAGACTGCCAAAACATTATGGATTCAGTAGAAGATACTGTGAGGTTTACAAGAGTTAACGTTAACAGGGGCAAATATCGTTAAATATGCAATTGTGGTACAACAGTGACGATATACAAGTAGATACTTGGACAGACATGCAAGCTGAACACATGTGGGAGGAAGAGCAGGAGTACACTAATGATGATGGTGGATATTTATATGTGTGTATATAACTTTCCTGCAAAGATATCCATGAATGTGATGTATAAGGCACAGTTACAAACACCTCTAAGACATAATCACACACCTTAAGGGAATAAAGCAAATAAGTATTTTTTGAAAAAAATATAGCTAGAATGTTTCTTAGATGCAAAGATAGTGAGACCGCTATCAAATATTTAGGACATTGTATTAGGAGATGTCAGACCCTGGAAACAGATATCAGGCTAAATAAAGTAGAAAATTAGTGAAAAATAGGAAGACCATCAGGAAGATGGACTGACACAGTGGCTACAAATAGGGGCTTAAACTTATCAAATGTGAGCATAGTGTAAAACCAGGTGGTGGTTCGTTCTTCTGTCCTTAGGGTTTCGATTAGTCAGAAACAACTCAGGGGCACATCACAACAAGAACAGGAACTAAATCCACGTTCAGGAAACAAGAAGAAATCTGAAGGCACAAGGTCAGGACTGCAGGGTGGGGATTGGCTATGGATATTTTCATAGGAGAGTGCTCGCAGCACTTAAGGAAGGAGCAAGTGCATTGTCCTGATGGAAGACTTCATCTGTGCTACCCTTTTTCTCACTAATGTTGTTTTCAATGCTTCTAAAACTTCTTCAAATTTCTCGGCGATCATCTTATGTCATTTGGGAAGATCTGTCAAGATTAACCCTCTGAAATTACCACAACTTTCTTTGTTGGCCACTCTGCTTTGCCTTTAAGGGATAGACTAGGACCCCATGTTGAAGGTACCCCAATGAAATTAAGGCAAGTGTATTACTGAGTGAGTTTGTCAACAGCTATCCACTGGTAGCAGTGACATGTTTAAACATATTTTGTTTGGAATAAACCAGTGCATACATGAAAATGGAACCTGAGTAGCAATATTTTTGGACTTACACTTGTGGATCCATATATGCATACACACATGCAGGTATTCACATATGTATATGTATATAATTTCATGTTAACCTATATAAAATAAGTCACCAATTCAGTAAAGAAACATGAGAGATCACCAGGAAACTAAAAAGCAATACTACGCACAGGATTTCAGTATGGATGTGACTTAGGAATTGCTTCAGTTTTTCTTATATATGGATAGGATGTCCATTGACTACTCTGACTGAAATTTTATTTCACTTCAATTGTTTATTTCTCAGAGAAAGCTTGCAAGACAGAAGGAGCTAGGGTATGGCTGTAAGTTAAGCATTCAGTGGCTTCCGGGCTATGAGCAGTCAACAAAGAAGGTATTTGCTCCTCTCATCAGAGGAAGGCAGCCCTGAAAGCCTTATACCTAGCTTCAGAGCATTATCAAGTACTGAAAGCCAAAATAAAGGAAGCAGAACGTTATTGGGGATACTGCCAGCAGATGGGCCCCTCAGGTCAGAGGACACTCAAAATGTGACTGAAGAGGAAATGCGTTCTTGGAGGGGAGGTAACCCTGGTGAAGTGGGTCAGGTAAAGCCTGTGGGTGTGGAGCCTTCAGGATCTTCATTTGCTTCATAACGGAGCACAACTCAAGGTAATGAAGCGAAGTCAAAAATCTAATGATTGGAACTTGGAATGTCAAAGTACGAATTTTGAAAAATTGGAAGTGTTCAGAAAATAAGTGAAACATATAATATCGATATCCTAGGCATTAATGAGCTGAAGTTGACTGGTATTGGCCTTTTTGAATCAGAAAATCAAATGATTTATTATGCTGGGAGTAACACAATCAAGAGAAATGGCATGGTATTGTCAAAAAGGATAGTGTGTATAATGCTGTGGACAGATTATACTTATCTGCCTCAAGGAAATCCAATCAATACAACTCTTATTCAACGTTGTGTACCAACTACAAAAAGCTAGTGATGAAGAAATTGAAGAATTTTACCAACGAACTCATTTGGAAATTAATCAAACAGAAAATGAAGATACATTGAGAGTTATTGGTGATTGGAATGCAAAAGTTGAAAACAAAGAGGAATGAAACAAGTTGGAGAATCTGGACTTCCTAATAGAAAAGAAGCTGGGGATTCCATGGTAGAATTTTGCAAAACTAAAGACTTATTTATTGTAAATGTCTTTTTTTCAACAACCCAAAAGGTGACTATAAACATGGACTTCCCCAGATGGAACACACAGAAATCAAATTGACTACATGTATGGGAAGATACGGCAGAAAAGCTCAACATCATCAGCCAAAATCAGACCATGGGACAACTGTGGAACAGATCATCAATTGCTTACATGTAAGTTCAGGATAAAGCTAAAAAAAAAATTAAAACAAGTCCACAGGACTTAGTACGAGCTTGAGTCTATCCCACCTGAATTTCAAGAACAGATTTGATGCATTAAACTCTAATATCAGAAGACCTGATGAAGACATTAAGACCATCATTTATGAAGAAATTGAAGGTTACTGAAAAACAAGCAAACAGGAGAATAAAGAAAAGATCAAAGTGGATATCAGAAGAGACTATGAAACTTGCTCTTAATTGTAGAGTAGCTAAAGCCAACAGAAGAAAGGATGAAGTCCTTCTTCTGAATAGAAGATTTCAAAGGGCCGCTTGAGAAGACAAAGCAAATATGATAATGGAATGTGGACGTAGTTGGAATTAGAAAACCAAAAGGGAAGAACATGCTCAGTACATATGAAACTGAAAGAACTGAAAACAAATTTAAGCTGTGAATTGCAATTTGGATAGATTATATTGGCAAAAAAATTGAATGATGCAGGAAGCATTCAGAAAAGATGGAAAGAATACAGCCACTGCATTAAAAAGAACTGGTAGACAGTCAACCAGTTCAGGGGGCAGCATATTCACAAGAACCAATGGGACTGAAGGAAGAAGTTCACATTACAATTAATGTATCACTCCAGAAGTAGACAGAACACCCATCGAAATGTATCAGAAAGCAGAAGAAGCACTGGAAACACTCATGCATCTATGCCAGGAAATTTGGAAGACAGCTACCTTGCCAACCAACTAGAGGACATCCATACTTGTGCCCATTGCAAATAAAGGTGCCCCAACAGAATGCTCAAACTATAGAAGAATGTCATTGCTATCGCGCACAGGTAAATGTTTGCTTAAGGTCACCCAACAAGGGTTGTGGCAGTACATTGCAGGGAACCACGAGGAATTCGGGCTAGATTCAGAAGAGGATGTGGAACAAGGGATATCTTTGCTGGTGTCAGCTGAATCTTGGCACAAAGCAGAGACCACCGGAAAGAGAAGACTGGGAATTCTGGAATGTTTCATTGTTCTCATTTGGAACTTGTACATGGATCAAGAGGCAGTTGTGTGAACAGACACGAGGACACTGCATGGTTTAAAATCAAGTTGGTATCCTCTTACCACACACGCCAATCTATATGCTGAGCAAATCATCAGAGAAGCTGGATGATTTTAAGAAGAGTATGGCATCAGGATTGGAGAAAGGTTAATTAACAACCTTCAGTATGCTGATGAAGCAACCTTGCTTGCTGAAAGTGAGCGAGTATTGAAGCACTTGCTGATAAAGATAAAGGACTGTAGCCTTTAGTACGGATTACCACTCAATATAAGGAAGACCAAAATCCTTCCAACTAGACCAATAGGTAATATGATAAATGGAGAAAAGTTTGAAATTGTAAAGGATTGTGTCTTTCTTGGATCCACAATCAATGCTGAAGGAAGTAGCAATCAGGAGATCAAAGAGGTATTGCATTAGGTAAATGTGCTGCACGTATTTACATTAGGTAAATCTGCTGCACAAGACCGCTTCAGGGTATTAGAGATCAAGGGTGTTACTTTGAGGACTAAGGTGTGCCTGACCCAAGCCATGCTAGTCGCATCCATCATATGCATGTGAAAGTTGGACACTGGATAGGGAAGACTAGAAGAGTAGACATATTTGAATTGTGGTGCAGGAGAAGAATATAGAAAGTAGCACAGACTTCTAGAGGGACAGACAAGTCTGTAGTAGAAGTATGGTTCAAGTACTCCTTAAAGGCAAGGAATGACAAGACTTCCTCTGACATATTTGGGACACATTGTCAGGAGAGCCCAGTTGCTGGAGAAAGATGGCATGCTCGGTAAAGTGGAGGGGATGGGGATAAGAGGAAGGCCCTTGCAGGATATATGGACACAGGGGCTACATCAATGGGCTCAGGCACAGGAACAATTGTGAAGGTGATTCAGGACCATGCAGTGTTTCCTTTCACTGTGCATACCCAATGAGTCAGAGTCAGCTCAATGGCAACTAACAGCAACATACAGAGATGCTGTGAGCTAGACTTGACTCAATGGCAGGAGATGTTGGTTTTATTTTGCTGTGGAGTATGAAATTAATGACTCATTGATATGTCTCCACCTAATTCATTAGAGCTACCCCATCGTTATCACATCTCTCATGTAATTTAAGAAATCTAGATTTGAATTTTTTTTTCCCGAAGCACAGTTTTGACAAAAAGTAGGTCTTAAAGAACATGACAACTCTTCAGATGAAGGGCATTTAAAGTCCTGTCTCCTACGCTAGCCATGTGTTCTCTAAAAATGCATCTCTATAATAAGAAATTTGAATCTGAAGTAGGATAGATAAAATCTTAGTTCTTACGGAACTTGCCCTCGGAGGGGTTGAAGCGGTTAAAACTCAGTAGCTTACTAAATAATTCGAATATTCCAAATGATTTCAGATAGTCATGGTGGTCACTCCTTAAATGAACTAGGGAAATGTGATAGTAACTTACAGGCTACTTTAGGATGGATTTTAGAGGACAAGTTTATCGAGGAAGTCTACAGCTGGATAACTAGTTTTGAATCAGATAAAGATTGAAGGTAAAACGTTTCAGGGAAATGGAGTTCAGGTGCTAATACCTTGAGACACGCCTAGCTTGTTCAAGATAGATACCTACACAGGTAAGTAGAACATGTGTCTATATGTTTTAATTGATTAGGGGGTACCCCCCAAAAAATCAGAATTTTTTTTCAAGGCTATATATTTAAATATGTTTTACAACACAACCTTATCACCTTCAAAGTACTCTCCAATACACTTAATACATTTGTCAAATCTGTGATTCCATTCTTGAAAACAATTTTCAAAGTCATGTGTGGATGGCTGAGAGTACCTCCCTCATTTCTTTCTTTACCTCTTTTCTGTCATCAAATTGCTGTCCTTTCATGTGTCTCTTCATCCATGGAAACAAAAAGAAGTCACACAGAGCGAGATCAGGTGAATAAGGTGCATGGGGTAAGAAAGGTATGTAGTTTTTGGGCCCCAAACTGGCTCACTAAGATGGATGCATGAGTAGGTACATTGTCATGGTGGCAAAACCAGTCCCCCACCTGCCACAAACCAGGCCATTTTTTGCCACACACTATTATGCCATCTTTCAGAACCTCCAAATAAAGTCTGATGAACAGTTTGACCTAGTAGAATGAATTCCAAATGCACCGTGAGTAGGCATTTTCATCCTTTCAGAAAGTTGAGAGATATCCCCACAGAGGTTTGTCATCAATCAACATTTCACCTCTTTTGAAATGAGAAAACCATATGTACACTTGACTTTTTTCCATAGCGTTGACCTTGTAAGCTGTGCTCAACATCACGACAGCTTCTGAGGCATGTTTCCTGAGCAGGAAACAAAATTTCATAGCAGCACACTGTCCTGTTAAATTAGCCATCGCATAAAAACAAGGCTTGAGCGAAACTGCCTTTACCAAAAAATTCACTGTGATCAGAGAGAACCTTCCCAGGCAAAGGCAATGGGCGCACTAACGCAGAGCGCGGGCTCCGCGCTCACCGAGCAGGAGAAATGTGTATTATGAAAGCTCTGCAGATGGAGCTCTTTTTCTGTTCTGTTTGTTTTTGTTTTGGAGGAGGGAGGGTAGCCCCTTGCACTTGTTGCATCTAATTGAATAACTGAATTGTGACAATACGAATGAGAAATACACTTAATGTTCTCCACTCGGTTTTATTAGCCAGGCTGTACTCAATGTTCTGTGCATACCCCAGGGCCGTCCCTTGGACAGACACCGTGATTTTCTGGTCACCGTGGAGCTCTGAAGGAGCCTTGGTGCTATAGTGGTTACCTGTTGGGCTGTGATCCACATGTGCAGCATTTTGAAGCCACCAGCAGGCCCGAGGGATAGAGACTGGGCTTTCTACTCCTGTACAGAGTTCCACTCCATAAGAGGGCCATTATGAGTCTGCACCGACGCCATGGCAGTGTTTTGATTTTTGGTAGAGTTTTAAAAACCGTCTTAGAAGGGCAATTAAACTTCCCTGTCAGCTCTAAATAGATTCTGCCCAATCCAATGAAACATTCAATCTTACATATAACTCGAGCCTTACCTATGGCTAAGACTTAAGTCTGGGGATTGCTACTGGTTCAGAACACAAAGAAGAAAAGCACAATTATTTATTTCTCTCACTTTTTCCCCTTGTCCCCACCCATTCATCCCAACCATCTCCTGCGTCTTCCAGTCAAGGCTGGGAGGGCCACATGAGGAATGACATTACATTTGTTGGGTCCTTTGCTTTGGGAACTACCTTTGTTCCCTTTTAGTTATTGGTGAACTCGTTTCATCCTGGGTTCCAACACAACCCTTTTTAGGAAAATCTTTTATTGTCTCCATGGACCTTGCAACTGCACAGTTCTCTAGGTGACTCGTTAGTGCCTGTCCAGTTCAATCCATCTCACCACTTCTTATGGCTCATACCCTTCTTCCCTGGCAGGGAGCCGTGCTTGTCCAGATCCATTAATTCTCCTTGAACCTGGACCGTATTTTGCAGTGTCTGTTACCCAAAAGAAACTAGCAAACCCTTTCTGCACTACGTCGAAAACAGATGGGGTAACTCTTACTGCCCTTTCTCTTGTTGAACACCTACCTTGACAAGATACCAGGACAGAAGTCCCTAAGCTTCAAAGTACTTGAAGAGATAACTTCTGGGAACTTTCTTATGACAGTCCACTCAAAAGGCAGAGTGGGGGAGCAGAGCAAGTAGTACAGTTCCGCAAGTAGCCATCAGGGCTGCCAATGCCAGCCATGCACTTGGAGCTTGCCTGGACCTCCAAGAGCACCTCTCTTTGGAACGTAATCACTTTGTGAAGTGACATCTCTCGGCTCTCCCCCACATATAAACTGCGATGGAAAATGTCCTAGAATGTCTTGCTTTCTGCCAAGTTTCTTCTTCAATAAGCTTAAGACTTTTGCTTTTATGGGCTAGAAAAAGTGGGGGGTTGACAGCAGAGAAACCAATTTGACTACTTTTTAGCATATTTAAGAGTGGAGTTTATGACAGCTTTTTGGCTGCTCTGTTTAGGACATGGAAATGCTTACTACTTGTTGTCTGCAGATACAAAGTTTTAGCCAAAGTTCCAAGATTCAGGAAAGGTCCCATTTAACATATTTTGACACATGGTCTTTGAATATTTTAGAGAAGCAGAAAGAGGAAAATTAAAATCAACTGTAATTTATCCACTGCTCAAGTTTTTGTAACAGTGCCTATTATGTACATATGTGTGTGTATTTATATACATACATAATACATATATTAGGAATAACATTTTCTAGATAGTTTTAATTATTGCCTTCCTACTTAACATCTTTTAAAAGTTAATTTATTTACTTATATGGAATAATTTTCATTATGTTACTTAAAATTTTTAAATTATAATCTCTAAACACTTATATGACAACCAGTGTTTCCTTCTTCATAGTGCTTTGAAGAACATCTTTGCTCATTAATTCACATAATGCATTGATTATACTTTGGGAGTTACTGTGTGCCAGACAGTGTACTATGTACTAGGGAGACATTGAAGAGCAAACGAAACGCAGCTTGAATTTTTGAGCTGAAAATTTAATTTATAAAAAATAATGCAATAAACTTTTAGGGGTGATGGATATGTTCATTATCCTGACTGTAGTCATTGTTTCATGTTGTTTAAATGTTGTTGAAAACCACAAACTGTTGACGCTAAATATGTGCAGTTTATTACATATCATCATGGCTCTATAATGTGGTTAAGGAAGGAACAGACAGTTATCTGACAGGGGAGGGAAATTATTGATAAGTATGTTTTAAAAAGTTATCTTTTGAAGTTTCAGAATAGGGTTATGTGAGGACACAATCGAACATTCTAACCTCATTTTCAAGAGGAAGTCAGAGGCTGCTTCCCTGGCATTTGCGACGGCAATGCAGAGTGAATGGGAGTTAGGGAATAGGCTGAGTCGAACCCTTGGCTGGTGGAGGAGGCAGACCAGACAGGCTACAAAACCAAATCCACTGCAGTACATTTGGAGTCAAAGAAATATCGTGGCTCTGAATTGTGAAAGGATACCATAGCCACATCAATGACCTGGCATTGATTAGAGAAACGGCATCAGATAACGAGATTTGAAAGAGGAAAACCCATCAGAATCCATATTTTTCAGGAAATACTCTTTCAATAGCAGTATAAATTGTAGTTTAAAGTATGTTGAACAAGTGAGAATCTATAATAATGTGTGTGAGTAAAAGCATCACAGTGACTACCATATGAGAAATGGCTTGTGGAGGAGGGGAAACATAAAGTCTAAGACCATCACATTAGTTTTGTCAAGTCTAAGGTTGATATTTGAACTAGCATAGTGTCATTGATGTTGTCACGGCAGGCATTTGGGAACCTTTGTGATTATTATGCACGATAGAGAGGAATTGGAATAAGTCTGTTATTACTCCCTAATTCTGGGTAAGAAAACCTGGGTTGGTTGTGGCAGATCATCCTGAGAGTGATAACACTGAAAATAAATCAAACTTAAAGAGTAAATTAGCTGAGGGTAGACACATTAAGGTTTAGATGCCTTTGTGAAAACTGAGTCGCATTCCCAAGTAAGAGGTCTGATGTGGAGAGATCTTAGGGTTAGCCATGATTGTGTAGGGAGTGAGAACAGTGTAATGGTGAGGCTTCTGGGGAACAGCAATGTTGATTACTTTGGTAAAAAGTAAAGAAAGGTAAGAAAAATGTGCCAAAACCATAGTCAGAAAGGTAATAGTATCTTTAAAGTCAAGACCTTTCTACAGATAAGTTTAATAAAAGGAAAACTGGAGAGGGGCCAGTCTGTAGCTCAGTGCAGGATGCTTGATAAGTTTCCCAGAGCTCCTGTAACAGATGACCACAAATTAGAGGGCTTAACACAGACCAATTCAGTGCTGTGTGCTTCTGAAGGCCCCAAATCCAAAGTCCATCCCAAAGGGCCTAGAAAGTGTCAGGGGTGCTGGCTTCCTTTGGTAGACCCTCATGTGCACACGCTGGTGCTACCATGATGAGGAGTTCAGCTGCCAACTGAAAGTTGAGGTCAAAACTCACCCAGTGGCTCCGTGGGAGAAAAGCCTAGCAATCATTTTTTGGTAAGGAGAACAGCTGAATTCTCTTGTGGCAGTTGTCCTCTCACACACAGCTGCTGTGACTTGAAATCAACTGAATGGCACCCACCAGCTGCAGCCAGACTAGGTGAGAATCTTCTTTCTTTTTTTTGGCTTTTGTAATTTCTGGAGGTTGTCTGCATTCTTTGTCTCATGATCATTCCTGGGAACATTACAATCCACTCTCCAGTCATCCTATTCCCCATTGCTCTTCTGTAGTAGCAATCCCCTCTACCTCCCTCATGTATGGAAACTGGGGATTACTTATTTTGGACCATCTTGATACATTAATTCCTACCTCAATAAATTCCTACCTTAATTTAATGGAACCAGAAAAGCCCTTTTTGCTATATAATAGAACAGATTCACAGAGTCCAGGGGTTCAGACAGGTACATCTTCCAAAAGTAAAACTCAAACTCACTGCCACCAAGTCTATTCCAATTCATAGCAACCCTACGTTACTCAGTCTACAAGAGGCATTGAAAAAATAATACATGATCAATTTTGGGAAATTCTGAATGTGAATTTCTAGTTATGCAAGGTGGCGTGAATGGTGGAAAAATAGAGAAAGCACATGAAAATAACTTTGTAAGAAAACTTTATCTAAGTGGCACAGAGAGAGAGACATTGGAAGACAGAAGGGAAAAGGGGGATCTAAATACAATGCTGTCATGTCAATTCCACGGGCCAGGGTAGATTTCCAATGCTGTCCATCTTTACAGATGCAGGCTGCCACCTGTTTCTCCCAGGGAGCACCTGGTAAGTTTGGACAGCTCACCTTTCAGTTTGCAGCTGAACACGTGATTCGTTTCACTGTCGGGGCACCTTTAACCTGAGATTCAACCAACAAAACAAAACTCACTGCCGCCGAATTCTTTCTGACTCATAGTGACCCTCTAGGCCAGAACAGAACTGCTCCTGTGGATTTTCAAGACTATAGATCTTTATGGGAGTAGAGAGTCTCATCTTTCTCCCCCGGAGCAGCTGGTGGTTTCAAACTGCTGACTTCGCTGCCAGGGCCCGTAACCTGGGGTTAGGGGAGACTTATTTCATTTTTTAATTTTAGTGGTAGCTATTGGATATGTTTCAAACCATAAGGAATAACTTAGAGAGTGGTGGAGGCTAAAGGTAAAGGAAAGTAAAGGAGGAAGAAGTGTCCCCAATGTCTGAGAAATCCAGAGAAGCTGCATCGGACTTAGCTTCTCCCTCTCTCAGAAGCACTGGTTCAAAGATTCCTGGGCACAAAGCTTTAATGGGGATACAAGTTCTTTCTCTAATGAAATGTAGCCTCTGTGAATTTTGAGAAGACACTGCATAGCTTTTTGTTAATTTACGGTTTGTGTTTTATGAAAATTATGACACCATTTTTTTTGCACTCCTCCAGTATGAAAAACACCAAATTGACATTTCTGGACGTCAAAATTAACAAGAAAAACCCTGCCCAAGAAAGTGGAACGTTTGCCAATCTTGGTGATTGCTTTCCTTCATATTTAGATTTTTAATTTTGTTCTAACCTTGCTTTAGTTTGGAGTTTGGGGCCAGATTTCACTGACCTGTACTACCAAGTGAACCACATGGAGATCATTGTCTCCAAATATTGGCACTTATGATTTTCCATTTTCCCCATTGTCATTCCCCATTGTCAAAATCACCATTTTCCCCATTGTCATTGCTGTCCGCTCTTAACACAGCACAGCTGCCAACCCTGCTTATAATTGGGGCCAACCTTGCCTGCCTATGATGTAAATCAAAGACTGAAGGTGTCTGTGGAGACACTGCTCCTATAAAGACTTGCAGTCTTGGAAACCTAGTTCTACCCTCTCCTATAGGGCCACTATGAGTTGGAACCAACTCAGTGGCAGTGAGTTTGAAGGTGTGTGCATTTGTGTGCGTGTGTGTGTGTGTCTAAGATTGAACGAATGTCTGTGAGTGATGTCAATGTGTGAATATATGAATAATACATGTCTAAATATGTGTACAAATCTGCTGCAAAAGCCCTCTTTAGAGTACTGAAAAGCAGGGATATGACTTTGAGGTCGAAGGTGCACCGAACCCAAGCCACGATATTTTCAATTGCTTCAGATGCATGTGAAATTTGGAGATTGAACATGGAAGACCAAAAAATAATCAAGGCAGTTGAATTGTGGTGCCAGTGAAGACTACTGAAAGCACCATGGCTGCCAAAAGGATTGCCAAATCGGTCTTGGAAGAAGCACGGCCTGAGTGCTCCTCAGAGGCAAGGATGGCAAGACTTGTTTCAGATATTTTGGACATGGTGTGAGGCGAAACCAGTCTCTGGGGAAGGACACCCTGCTTGGTAAGGTAGAGGACAGGGACAAAAGGGGAAGGCTTACGAGGATGTCCCCGTGGCTGCAACACTGGGCTCAAGCACAGAACCCGTTATGAAGGTGGCAAAGGACTGGACTGTTTCCTTCTGCTGTGCATACAGTTGCCATGGGTCAGAACTGACTAGATGGCACCTACCAATAACAATACCCATGTGTGTGAACATCAATATGCGGATGTGAGAGTGAATACATAGATGAACATGAGCATATGAATGTGTGCATAAATAATGTGTATGTATAAATGTGAGTGTGTGACTAGGAATGGCCAAGCAATTGTGTGTGTGTGTGTGTGTGTGTGTGTGTGCGTGCGTGCACTGATGTTGAAATGACAGCTCCAGAAATTGTGTAATGATTTCCAGCTAGGGTCTTCTTTATCAGGCTAATTGTGATGGCAACATGATTGAATTCATTATTCTATTTCACATATTTACTCAGTATTAATTATTTGAAAGACCAAGCATTAGGAAATGGAAGGGAACACAGCCTCTGTTCTTGAGAAATGGAGGTTAAATCAAGGTGGAATGACCAAATACCAAGCACACAGGCAATGTGACAGAGTCCTCGGGCCTATTTCAGATGGGATCATTAGGCACAGCCTCTCTGAGGAGGTTGGTTTCAAAGCTAAGCCCTGAACCTCACACTCATTCAACCAAGATCCTGGCTTGAAGCCTGTATGTCAGTAAGAGATGTGCGGATTAGCTAGGTTTGGCCCTGTGGGTTCAGAAAAGGCTTCAGAGAAGATACTGTCTAAGCAGGACTCAAAGGTTGGGGGTTTAGGTAAAGGGAGTTGTCGACATAACCCAAGCGCTGCAGAGGAACAGCTAGGTACACCCAGGGGAGAGAAAGTTGTTCATCTTGGTTCACGTGTAACTCACTGCCATGGAGTCTATGTGGACTCAGAGTGGCTTATAGGTCAGGGTAGAATTGCCCCCCTTGGAGTTTCTGAGACTGTAACTGTCTACCTGGAGTAGAAAGCCCTGAACTGCCAACTTTGTGGATCGCAGCCCAAAGGCTAACCACTATGCACCTGTTTCAAATGAGCATGGGGAAGTGTATCATGGAAGATCTCAAATGTGCGTCTTGAGAATTAGCCTTTGGAAGTGTTAAGTGTGGCAGCATGTAAAGCACAGGGAAGGAGAATGACACAATTAAAATTATAATAATGAGAACTGCCATTTATCAAAAAGCTACTACAAGCCAAGTGCTTCATAAGCATTAGCTCTTTTTATGTACTCCTCAGAAATCCCAAGAAGTGTATTATTACAGGGGGGTTTAATTGATGTTCAGGTATGTTACGTAACCTCCTTAAAGTCACAAAGCGAAAAATAATTTGAGTGGAAGTCTAAGAAATGCCTAGAAGCAGAAAGGCCAGTTAAGAACCTAGAACAATGGCTGAGTTTAAGAGTCCTGGCACATAACTTAGGGCAATGTCCAGGAGCTGGGGATAAGATGATGGGATCAGAGACAGTTTGGAGACAAAGTAGACAAGTTTGGGATATCTTTTGACCTGGGTGTGGATGAAGGAAGAATAAAAAAAGAATTTTTTTTTCAAAATTAGTGCATGCTATAGCTTTTATTTTAAATTTTAAAGTATTTGCTAGGATACTTATTTCTTTCATCTTTTAAAAATAAATATATATGAAAACTGAAAAATAATAGTATGGGAGAGAAAAGTTTTTCATATTGCCATTGTACTGAGTGATAACTATTGTAACTACTTAGGGATAATCCTGAGCTTAAAACAAAAGATTTGAACACATGTTGGAAGGATTCTTAGGAAAACATTTTAATTTGGTTGGATTTGGTTTTGTTGGTCTGGTCAAATTAGATAGCCTGATTTTTTATATTTTCTATGCAATTGGTGTTACTTTTTTCATCTTATTATACAGGCAATTGTCTATACTATTTAATTATATACTGTTTCTTTCTTTACTTAATTAAATGCTTATTGCTTCTGTTTATGTTTGATACAATTTTAAGGATAGGTTTAATGTAAAAGTTGTTTTACATTTCAGATTATATCTTTAAGATAGCTTCTGAAGAAGGAAATGATCAATTCAAAGGATCATCATTTGAATATGCATCATGCATGGAGCCAGAATGCATATCAAAGGGTTTTTTTCAATTAAAACCCATGCAAAATATTTTTGAGAAGCATTGTTCACTATACTTTCAAAAGTAGTAGGTATTAAACCCCAAAGGACCAGTAATGACAGCAGCAATACCAGGATGATAAGGGGAAAGTGAGGGAGTAAGGGGGAACCAAGCACAGTGATGGACATATAAACCCCTCCCAGGGGGATGGACAACAGAAAAGTGGGAGAAGGGAGACATCGGTCAGTGTAAGTTTGAAAAAAATAATATTTTATAAATTATCAAGGGTTCATGAAGGAAGGAGGGTAGAGCGGGGAGGGATGAGCTGATCACAAGGGCTCAAGTTGAAAGAAAATGATGATGGCAACATATCTACAAATGGGCTTGACCCAAAGGATCCACATATGGATAGCTAGAAGAGCAGCAGAAAGAACTCCCAATAAAATGATTTTAAAAATAAAAGGAAATGAAGAAACAAAAGAAACTAGTAGAAGAGAAAAAGGTGTTGAGCAGGCATGTTAGGCTAGGTTCCCTAGAGAAACAAATCTAAAGAAAAAATATATTAAACTTATACCAAGAAAAAGCCGTTCACGTAGCTATGGAGACAGGCAAGCCGAGTCCAGTTCAGATTCTAAGCTAGAGGTCCTTTAGCTTCATCAACTTGCAGGATCAGTGAGCCAGGAAGCAAGCTGAGAGGCTGAGTCAAATGAGTCCAAGGCCACCAGGCAGCACAGCAGATTGCCCTCAGTTCCCACGTTGGCAGGCAACTTCACAAGCTGATGACCCAAGAAGTAAGATGCAAGGTCCAGGACAGCAGGAAGAGTTCTCCGCAACATCTGCTTATCTATGTGACGAAATCATCACAGAGTCAGCCTGTGACCTGAGTGAAGGGTTCCATGCCATCTTCCTATCTCTGTAACTGCTTGGCTGCTCACAGAAATCACACCGTGGGATTGTGTACGTTATGTTAGGTCACACCATGGGGGAGGTCTTGACGCCCAAACTTGTGAAGATCCTGGCCCAGCCTAGTTGATACAAAATCTAACTATTACAGCAAGCATATAAAGAGCAGTTTATTGAAATGATTTTGAGAGAGGGCTATCACAGTGCTATGCATCTGACCCAGGTAGGATGCATCTGGGGGACTGCCTCTCATTTCACATCTTGTCTAATAACAGTCTCCAATACCAGTGGGAACCTTATGATGCATTTGCTTCTAGTGGAGGGAGGATAAAGTGAACTTAAGTCTGAATCCTCCCTCAGAAACCTCAACATTGAGAAATTGGCTGGCTATTGACAAACGGATGGCTTCTTTTTCCAGTTTTCTTTGGGGGAACTAAACGGGACTCATATGAGAGGGCATGTGTTCCTTTATGTCAGGGATGGCAAGAGGATGACTAGCAGGTGTGGAAAGATGCCTGTCTTCAGCCCCTGGGGCTGCAGAGGGGAGCTACCCAACCTTCAACTAGGCTCCCAAAGTACTTAACTGCACTGCCAAGAGAAAGACTATGATTTAAACATTTGTGAGGATCAGTGAGCCAGCCAAGAGGAGAAAGTGTTTGTTTTGCTTTTTTTTTTTTAACTTATTAGAAAGTATTTTTGGTAACCTCTTGCTTCCCACCCCCCACCCCCCTCTCCTTCCAACAAGTAGAAACTTGCTTTTTCATTCAGGGCAGGGCCAGGACTTGGCCCACTAAATAAACTACAAGGACAGTGAGAGATGAAATACAGGGAGACAAGAGTCTTGCAGTTGTATTGTAATTGAATTCTTTGACAGTTTTTGAGTTTTCAGAATTATGACAGTTTGGTTGGCCAAGTTACAGATTCTTTTTTCTTTTAAAGATCTGTTAAAATCATGATAATTTGAATAGCAAATCTTTATTTAGGTTCTCTGTTAAGCTGGAAAATAAAAAATCAGCAGTCCTCATAGATGAAGAAGAAAGAAATTTATATCCAGAAGTATTTTCTACCAAGAAGGCATCCTAGTCCCCTCCAGCTCAAGTCCGTGGGCTGAGCACTAGCCAGAGGCCTGCTCAGATTCACCTAGCAGTGCGCCACTGAAGCCCAACGGTGATGTGGGAAATAGACCACAGACTGGTGGGGGCGGGGGAGACTTGCAGGGATCCAAAGTCGATGGGAACATGGCAGGATGCTGATAGTTCCCAAGATCAGGGGTACAGATGGGACTACACCTGGAGGCAGGCACAGAATCCAAGCAAGCCGGAAGGACAAGGCAGCGTGTTTCCCAGGATCTCTATTATAAAAGATCACAACTTCAAAAAGGCGTAACAGGCTGAGACCTGATTGATAGGCTAGACTCCACCCCTACACTTTCATCCAGTTACAGGCTGACATGAAATCTAACCACCATAAACTTTAACCAAAAAAATCTATTTGATTACAGTATTTGACCAATGTATATTTGCTTTATGGATGATAAAATGAAATGTCATCCTAGCCATCGCCAATACCACTTTCCCATTTAGAAGAGTGCGGTGTTGTCAGGAGTTTGAGCCAATGTAAAACTGAGGTAGTGTAGGGCACTGGATAGTGCACCCAAGCCTAGCATTGAAGAGCACTGGTAAGTCCCAACTCTGCATCTCACTAATTATGTGACAGAAGAATAATTCAGGCTCCCAGACTCAAATGTCAAATATATAAAACTGTACAGAGCTGCTGTATACTCTAAAAAGAAACGGTGTGGAAGGAGTTTTTGCCTTTGATTTCCTAGTACATCTTTCTTCCACATCCCCACCCTACACTCATCCCCATTTGTAAGGAGGGGTGTCTTTGGTGAGATATAGATGCAGAATTTCTCAGAGTAATAGCATCCTAGCTATTCAGAAATAGAGAGTCAAGATGAGCAGGATGGGGGAAATGTTGATATTTCTTTATGAAGCACTTCAAGAGGATTGGCAGGGAAAATATTTCAAGTTGTCATAAGGATCCCCCAAATATTGCATCTTATCAGTAAGAAAAATAAATCATGACTTCTTGAACTCTAAAACCCTTTCCCCCTCTCCCGCTATGCACAACTAGTAGTTATTTCTTCAGCAGTACAAATTACCTTGGCCTTTTTCTTCTCTCACTGTCTCCAACACAGGGTTCCCTTTCCTTTGAAAGCCAAGAGGATTTGCTTATTACCAACTTCCCCACCATCCTCCAATGTGCCATTGAGAAATCTACTCATACAACTCCCATTAATGACAAAGGCTCGAGTCTAAAGGAGTGTGCAAAACCCCAGAGAGTGTCAAGAGTCTAAGTGTTACTAGGGCTGAGCCCTCATGTATATATAGGCAAGCCTTCTAGGGCATAGCAGATTCACCCCAGTGAAATAAAGTATAGAATTGTCCATGGGCCTTGGCCTTCTGAGCAAGGCAGGAATGGAGTGCTTTGGGTCACCTTTGCCATTCTGAATACAGATTTGCCCAATAAAGCAACTACAAGCTCCCCAAAGCTGTATCATACACCCTACAGACTGTTTAGCTCCATTAGAAGAAAAATAAGTCTGACGCCAGTACAGGAGGGAAGTTAAATTTACATTTACAAAGATTTTTTAAAAGCTTACAATCAGATGGCGAAATAATTCCTTTCCACATTTCTTCAAAAACTGTCTCATAACATTAAAATTTCACCTTCCAAAGCTACAGACACACCCATCTTCTTTGTGTAACATTAAAATGCAGGCAGCTTTTATTAATGACATTCCAGGGATAAGGGCTGCACAGAAAATATTTCTAGTAACGTAGATATTGCAGAACTATGAGGGACTGCTTATTCAGACCTTTGATTAAAACAATACTTCCAGGTTTGAGGAGCTTTATACGCTGCTGGAGAGCCGAACAAAACCCCTGTAATTTAGTTATGCAACATTACTCAGTTTAACTGGCACTTTCTGCTCTCCCATGTTCAAACACGGATGGGGAAAGAACATTTCTCATCTATCGGAGGACACAGACTGTATTTTGTTAGGATAGTCAACTTGTTATGTCCCATTCAGCTCAGGCCCATTAAGCTTTTGGGCCTAGAATGGCTGCCTGCTGCCAGGATTAATCTCTCAGTGTTTCTTCCCTTTGGTTTATGGTTACTTTTCAAGAATTAAATGATCATTCCGAAAGTTGGCTTCGGTTTATGAGCTGTTAAACCTATGGCCGATCGGATATAGCAAAAGCAAAAGCAGAAAGACGATGAGCACTAACTTTCCTTTGCAGTCGTTTGCTGCTGCTTTTTTCTTTTTAATTTCCATTTTGAGTCGGAAGAGCTAGAGATTCGGATTTTTTTCTTAACCCTTCATCTGTGTGAGCCCCGATCTGACATCGAGACACCAGTTTTCTCCAAGTAGGAAAGGGCTACTCCTCCAGCACCCACCAAAAAGTCCTCTTTCAATACCGCTTGCCTGCATGGCTGTGATGTTCCCTCTTCTTCCCCTCATTATGTTGACGCTACAACTCAGCTGAACCACGAGACACTATGGGAAAGTCTTGAAGAATTCTTGAAAAATGACCAAATATCACAGAATTAACAACGAGGGTTTTTTTAGTTATTTTTGCTGTCATCATTGTTAAGATTCTTTCTTTATATGATTATTGCTAAATTTGCCTCAGATGTGTCAGTCTGAGTTGACTAGAGAAACAAATTAAAAAACACTCATATGTGTAAAAGAAAGAGGTTTATATCCAAAAGCAATTGAATCCTGAGAAAACACCCCAGCCCAGTTTGGATCAAGTCCATAAGTCCGATATTAGCCAAAATATCAGATACTAATCTATAAAGTCCTCTTCAGACTCACAAAACACATGCAATGACACTGAATGCAGGAAGTTTGTAGACCAGTGGGTGGGAAGTCTTGTGAATCCAGTGGTGTTGTAAGCATCTCAGCGCTGGCAGGGGTATCTTTGTGGCTTCTCCAGCTCAGGGCACATGTAGTTCCATGTGTCTAGTCAGCTGCTATGTCTCCCAGGGAGTGCGCAGAGAGAGAATGTATCTTCCACCTCCAAAAAGGAATACCAGAGTTCCTTGAATCCTCAGGAGAAAGCCATGCCCACACAGAGGCCTCATTGACTATGACCCAATTGACAGACAAGACTCCACCCCTTCACTCTTAATCCTCTCAAGTCCCAAATTGACACCAGATTATGTAACTACAACAGCCGGGCAGACTTGAAAATTAAAAGTTTATAGAACACAGAGTGCATTTAGCAACGGACCAGAACACAAGTCGTCAGCAGCAGCCACCAACATAGAGTTTGATTTTAAGTCTCATCCAGCTCTAATGTAAAGTTCCTTACGACTGAGTGATCTTCAGATCATACAAACCAGGGAAAAACTCACTGCTATAGAGTTGATTCTGACTCACAGAGACCCTATAGGACAGAGTGGCACTGTCCCTATGGGTTTCTGAAACTGCAACTCTTTACTGAAGTAGAAAGCCTTGTCTTTCTGTGGAGGAGATGCTGGTGGTCTCAAGCTGCTGGGTTTGTGGTTAGCAGCCCAATGTAAGACTACAGGCATCCTGGGTCACCCTTAAAATCATAGGAATTATTAATTAATTGGAAATATGTGACTAGAAGAATGTACAAGTTAACACAGATGTCCAATATGTTGGGTTTGTTTGCCATATTGCTCATGATGCATTCCTCTAATTTCTAACTTTTAGCCAGTTATCTAAATTATTAGCTGTATTTTAGAAAACGATTATTCTTTTTTTTTCAGAGAACAACTTACTTTGACCATACCTGGCTACCGTGCACTCACGACTGAAAATGAGTGCTAAAAACATTCCAAACAAACAAAAACATCAATAATATTAAAAAAAACCCAACACCTTAGAGTGGTATGCTTGCAAGTTTCAAGAAAAGCGAAAGCAAAGCGTGGCATTTATTCCAGGGGCCGACTGACCGGGTGGCCAGTGGGTGTAAATGCTGTATTACTAAAGAGGCTATCCTTCTGCTTCATGTAGTTCACACTTAGCCTTATTGAGGACATTATTTTTTTTAATTCCAAATAATTTAAGGCAAGGTTTTTACATTGGAAAAAAATGAACCTGAAAAGTGAATCATTTTGTTATAATTTCTGTTAAAATCTAAGGGTCTCATTAACTATAATGTATACTATTTTTTTTAATTTACCCTAAAACTCTTGCTCACAGATGCTTTAGAACTTTTTGTGACCCGTTATTTCCCCTAAGCTACCCTGACATCTCAGCAAATGGCAGCAGTTGGGCAAGTGAGCAGTCCTCTCCTTTGACTACGATTTTAACTTTAGCATGTATTCCACTGTTTGAACTGAAAATACTTGCTGACTTCTGTATCTCTGACTAGATTGAATGTTGGCTGAAGGCAGGGTCGTGGTCTGAGCCATCTTTATAAACTCATCCCCATCACCTTGAGGAGGACCTGGTAACCCATGCATGTCTAATACACATGTGTAAATAAAGCCTTCTGATAACATTTCTCCCTTCGATGCATCACTGCCACGCATAGTTAATCCTGTGCCTACTTGCTTGAGAGAACACTACAACCTGAAATTGTTTTGAAGAATAATTTAAAAGTTTTTCCTGAACCAATAGTTCCAGATCTTGGCCACGTGGAATCTAACTTCCCAAAATAAGCAAATAGTTTTCGGGAAACAAGGCTACCGTCCAGCCTCCGTTGGCTGGGCTTAAGCTTCCCTGTTGAGGGCTGCTTGCTTTCCTGTGCCAAGAACCCTGCTTGTCTGTTTCCATTTAGTGAGAAAAGTCCTTAATCTTGCTCATTGCTGCCCCCATATTCATTTTCCACTTTTTCCTCACATTCCTAATACCAGCCAAATAAAGTAGTTCCATTTCCTGTCAATTTTAATATCATATTTTTACAAGATGCTTGCGGATATCGGATTTTTTCCCCTCTTCCCACAAGCTAAGCCATTCTTTCTGCTTTCAATCTCAAAAAAAAAACAAAACAAAACATTCCACTCCACTGGCTATTGTTTTGGCCCTTCACGGTCACAAAGAGCTCATAGTATAGGGCAGTAGATGTATATGTACACACATTACTTTACTGCAGTTTTGATAAATAGTGGAAGGGAAAAATACAAGGCATGTACGTGTATAGGAGAAGGGAGAGAGATGATTGCTACTTGGAGGTGTCAGTAAGTGAGTCCAGGGTTTATCGCACAAATAATAGGGCAAAGGGCACATGTTAGTCTGGGTAGACTAGAGAAAGAAATTCATAGACATTCATACGTGTATAAGAAAGAGCTTTATATCAAAGATCAATTGTACATTAAGAAAACATCCCAGCCCAGTCCAGATCAAGTCTATAAGTTTGATATTAGCCTATATGTCTGATACTAATGTATAAATTCCTCTTCAGACTCACACAACACATGTAATAATGCTGAATGCAAGATGATCATAGGCCAGTGTGTGAAAAGTCTTGTGTATCCAGTGGTGGTAGAAGCATCTCAGTGTTGGTGTGGTTTCTCCATGTGGTTACTCCAGCTCATGTGGTTACTTTGGCTCTATCACTGCAGCTCCATGTGACTTGTTAATAGAAATATCTCATAGGGAGAGGGTGTGTCCCAGGTCCAGCAAGCTATTTATCTCAGTAGCGCCTCCAAATGTGGTCATCAAGCAGCGACCTGATTGACAGGCTAAACTTTCCCCCTTCACTCTTAGTAGTCTCGCATTGGCACCAGATTATGTAACTACCACGGGGCATTCTAGAAAGTCTGTAACCCATACAAAAATCTGGAGGTAAATCTCTATGACTTTATTCTTCATGACATGGAAGAATGCTATATGAAGATGAACTTGTAGGATATTGGTCTAGAACATTTGGTCAAGATGGATTTGCAGAAGATGGAAAGTAACCTATTTGCAGATGGTTGAAAGCAAAAGACAGTGAGCATCGCCTCACCTTTGTGACCTAATCTGCTGACTCTACCTTTTCCCCTTTTTTTACATTTAGATGCAGCTGTTGATTGCCTCATTACCTTGTAAAATATGTTTGATTCGCCATCCCTACCTAGAAGGCAATACAGTACCCACTTCCATGGAGGACAGGAGGGCCTATCCAATGAAAATTCCCTACTCCTAGATGCAAAGGTTCTTGCTAAGGGATCTGTTTCTCTGACCTTCAGTTTGTTTACTTTCTTAATTCTCTGATAAACCAATTGTTTTTTTAAATCCAGTTTTATGGGATTGACCATAGAGTCAAATCTGACTCATGGGAACTCCATGCTTATCAATAGAAAATCATGCTCCATACAGATTTCAATGGCTGATTTTTTGGATGTGGATCACCAGCCCTTTCTTCAAAGGGACTTCTGGTCAACTCCACCTTCAACCTTCCCTCTAGCAGCTGGACCTATTACTATTACCCTCAGCACCATTGAGATGAAATAAATCATGGAAAATTAAAAGAAAACAAGTAACTGTTCAGTATCTGGAATCCCATAAGCCCATACTGAGTAGTTCCTGAATATTATATTTTTAAATCTACTAACATTTAAAAAAAGCTTCTCATTGTTGAGGCTGTGAACTTCTTGGTTCTTTCAACATGTTGTTAACTCTGTAGACCAGTAGTTCTCAATCTGTAGGTTGCAACCCCTTTGGGGGTCAAACCACCCTATCACAGGGGTCACCCGATTCATAAGAGTAGCAAAATTACAGTTATGAAGTAGCAACGAAAATAATTTCATGGTTGTGGTGTCACGACAACATGAGGAACTGTATTAAAAGGCTGCGGCATCAGGAAGGTGGAGAACCACTGCTGTGGACAGATGCACGGACTCCTGCCAGCAAACTGCTCTAACATATGTGGTGACAACAAACAACTGAGACCGAGGTTAGCAGTTACACAGAACATTCACATTTGCTTTTGCATTCTACCTTTAAAACAGTTTTTCAAGCATCATTTAGCTGGTATTAAAGAGCCCTCTGTTGTTAGCCTATGTATGGGAAACTTATTCTAGTCACGCATGCTAAATTCGTTGAGTAAATATGTATCATGGAAAGAAGCAGCATATTAGGTCTGGTTTTAGTTTAAGGGCTGGCAGAGAGTGAAACACTCTATGAACTTCCAGCTTTAAACAGTGAACTAAATCTTGAGAACCTAGGTCGCGTGGTGGCCCTGCCATGCCACTTTCAGAGAGATGGAACCAGTCTGGTCACAGGGCACCCTGTGTGCCCTAAGTCTGCAAATTTTGGATGGGAGAGAATAGGAGTTTATTCAAGGAGTGATTACAATTGATTATATCCTAAAGACTTACAGAAGTATGAGAAAGAAAAAAAACACATTAATTAGCCAGTAAAGCATAAGGAGCGAGGAAACTGCATCACTTCCCTGACCCTGAAATGGAAAACTTGCTATATTTCCGAAGTAGCCAAGTACCACCAGGTTGTCTGAATCTAGCCTGGAGTTGTGATTATTTTACCTTGGTGTTTTGAAGGCAACATACATCTTAACTCCTTTCAACATGACGTTGTTCTCTGATACGCCATCCTCTCTACCACTCTTTCTAATCTTAGACGCAACATTGTTGATTCTTTTACACACCATATTCCATTTGGATTTGCCATGACGTGCCTTTGAGGCAGTCCAAACTATGGCAGTCATATGCTAACAGAATGAAATACTGTCCACTCATGAGACATCTTCACAGTCATATCTACATTTGAGCCACTGTGTCCATTGATCTTATTGAGTAGCTTTCTTTTTCTCATAGATCCACGGTCAATCATGATATCCTGTCTAAAGTAGGTGAGATGAAGTCTCACCATCCTCTTTCGTAAGAAGCAATCCGACTTGACTTCTTCTGAAGCAGATTGGCTCACTCTTCAAGCTTCCATGTTACAGTTAACATGCTTCTCTATAACCTCCATTATTGATTGCCCAGATTTTACATGCACATGAGACACCTGAGGATACCACAGCTTGGTCAGGCACACCTTGGTTCTCAGGTGACATCTTTGCTTCTCAATACTTTATAGAATCCTTTTGCAGCAGTTTTCCATAAAGCATAAGTTGTTTGATTTCTGGAATGTTACTTGGGTGTTGGTCCCAACTAAAATGGCACCCTTGAACATGTCCATCTTGTCTCTATGTATCATGATGTTGTCTATTGGTTCAGTTGGGTGGACTTAAACAATGAATTGTAAACGTAGTCAAAACTGATTTCGTCATTCTAAAAGTGTGGCTATATCACAATCACCTAGCATGAATGGCTGAATGATGTCATGCCGGCTTCCTCTCCTCCATTCCCTTAAATAGGTGTGATCTAAAACTGTGTTACCTTACATGGCAGTCTTTGCTGATGTCCTTGAGTTCAGGATCTTCAGATGGAGAATTACCCGGTGGTCCCCTTCTAATCGCATAGAGAGGCAACCAAGATAGAATCAGAAGGAAGTTATAAAGACTGAAAGTGGAGGCCAAACAGAAAGGAGAGGCTAGACCGTGGCTTTGAGAAAGCAAGAAAGTGCCTTAACCCATGAAATGCTGGTGGAAACGGCTAAGAACTAGAACTTCCCCTCATGCCTCAGAGATGGAATACAGTTCTGCCAACACATTGGTTTTTAAAGCAGCAATAGGAAATCAATACACTTTATATTTTAGTACAAATGCAAATTATTGGAGCCTAACCTGAACCTACATAATCAGAATCTCTGAGGGTAGGAAAGACAATAATTCTTGTTTTAGTAAATGCTTCTTATATGCACTGTAATATTTAGGAACTCTATGTTTAAAAAGTGATATTTAATATTTTGGATTTTTAAAAATTTTTCTTTCTTCCCAAAGTGGTGCTCTGGAATGGGAAAAATGTATCCAAAAATGTTTTATCAACTACAAAGTAATGTATATCATGAAGTAGATTTAAAATAATGCTATGGAGTAAGCCTTTAGAATTAATATAGCCATGAGAAAAGTCTCCATGTCTAGCATGCTAACAGAAAGAGCTGCCGCCCAAACCCACCAACAATTCCAAGGGAGAGAGGTGTAATATTATACTTCAGGAAGAAAAAAATGCAACCTTGGAAACTATATTAGGCAACTTGCTTCGGATCTATAGAGTTAGTGAAGGAGAGAGCAATCCTCAGCCAGATGGACTGGTGCAGGGCTTCTTCACTGGCCAAGGGTAGCAGTGTTGGTGAGACTGGTGCAGGAGCTGGGAGCATGCTGTTCTGTTGTAAATTAGGTCACTATGCGTCAACTGATTCTGGAGCAATGGGTTTCAAAGGGTTAGCATGGCTAGTGGGTTTATCAAAATGTGCATTTTAAGACAATTTTTATTTTTAGTACAGAAATTACGAACTTCACGTGAGCACGTACCGCTTTGGTTAGCACGGTTTTGCTAATATCACAAGACATCTCTTCTCATTATAGATGACGATGGGGAAAAGTTAGTTTTAAGCAAATGGTCCTAAATCTACCCTCTTTTTAGTTTGAGTTTTGCTTTCCTCATAAGAAACTTCACTTGAATGGATTGCATACTTTCACATGCGTTGACAATACACACATTGCCCGAGAGAGTGATAGGGGACTAGGGAGGGGCAGATAATTTACATTTTAATACAATATTTTCAATTTCAAAATACCTTGACTAACTATCATCCAGTGAGTGCAAACCATGTGCAACCTATAGAGTTGGCTCTTTTCTGCTTCTTTGGGACTTGTGAGAAAAATGTTGAGGCTCACCACCACAGCTCCCTAAAGTCGATCTAGTCTTGTAGTGTCTGTTTTCACTGAAGAGTAGATGCCCCTCTGTGGGGAACAGCATGGGGACTGCTGATTTATATCCTCCAGTTTCTGATATATTGAAAGTCCAAGTTTCCACTTTGACATTGAATGGCGACTAGTTTAGCACTATAACATTACCAATCCCGTAGCCCACTTTTAAACTGTCTGCATGTGAACTTCTTATTTGACTCAATTGAGAACTCCGCATTTGTCACTTGAATCTAAGGACAATTTTTCTAAAAATGGTAAAGTCACTTCTTCTTTTATTGATAGCTCTGTCTGTAATTTTTCGTCAAACTACTTAACCTCATTTTATCATACTTTAAAAAAATATGGTATGAAGATCTAAAGTTCAAGGAAGTATAACAATCAGTTGAAAAATACTCACCCAGTAAGTAATCATACAGTCTTGTGTCACCTGACATGCAATGAAAAAGCTGATGAATGAGCCAGGATTTAAATGGTAATTATCATTCATCATTATAATAGACTTATTAATTCATAAATTCTTGGTAAGCCAATCTTCTATAAAAAGGTTAATAATAAAAGTGGAAAAAGAAAAAAATAGCCCCAATGTGATAAAAAATGTAAGAGCTAAGATATCTGTACTGCCACATATCCCTCCTAATTATGTAGTGGTTTTCTATTAAAATGTTGCTTAATAAAGGACTCTATTTTATCAGTATTTGAAAGAACAAAAAAAATACTCACTGTTTGCATTCTTCATCCCCTTGTTCTCCATCGGAGCCATGTAAGATTCAACCCAACCCAATCCCAACCCACTGTGCTCTAGTCAATAGCAAGCCTTCAAGAGAGGGGTAGAATCACCCTACAGACTTTTCAGGCCATAATCTGCCTGGAAACAGCTGTTGGTGTGTTTGAATAGATGACTTTTTTGTGTTTCAGCCATGCTTAACACTGGTCCACAGGGGATCCTTTTAACAAACAAGCATGTATTTGTTGAGTGTTCTAAATTAATGTAATTCTAAATAAACTAGGACGGCTTACTAACAGTGATTCTGATCTTTAGTAAAATGACAAAGCAATACACTTGGTGTTAGATGACCTATACCTTTCAATTTGCACAGTATTAATCTCCACATGTGTGCTATACATTTATGTGGATAAAAATGACAAATGGAGCCAAGCATGAACATGATGAAGTCTTTTAGCTTGAAAATATCTGTTAGATTTGCTGCCATAGGAGGTACCAAAAGAGGATAAAAAGGAAATGCACACAATCGGTACAGCAAAATATTTCTCAGTGCCACCCAGTTGATGCCAACTTATAGTGACCCTACAAGGCAGGGTGGAGCCAACCCTGTGGGTTTCTGGAACTGTAACTGTTGACACTGACCGGAAAGCCTCCTCTTTCTCCTCAGGAGAAGCTGATGGTTTCGAACTGGTAACCTTGTGGTTAGCAGCCCAATGTATGAATACTATGCCATCAGGGTTCCTACCAAAATAATTTGTTAATGTTTAACTGTTCCAAGAGGTAGTGTATGACCAAGAACAAAATGCTTTTAAAGCAAGAAATCCAAACTGTACTGACAGCATTGGCAGAAAAAAAATCAAGGCTCTGGGAATTGATGGAACACTAATTGAAATGCTTCAAAAAACTGATGTAATGCTGGCTATATGAATTTATGCTTACCTTGAAATCTCTAAGACAGCTACCTCACCTCCTAACTAGAAGATATACATGCCTATTTCAAATGAAAGTGATCCAATGAAATGTATAAATTATTGAACAATATCATTACTGTCACATGCGAGTAAATTTTTGTTGTAGATAGTTTAAAAATGGTTGTAGCAGTGCATAGAAAGGATACTATCCCATATTCAAGTCAGATCCAGAAAAGGAAAAGGAGAGAGGTAATTGCTAATGTCAGATGGATCATGACTGACAGCAGAGAGTGCCAGAATAATATCTGCTGGCTTCGTTGACCACACAATGACATTCACCTATGTGGATCCAAACGAGTTACGGAAAACATTGCAAAAATTGGGAATTTGAAAACTTCCTATTGCAAACTGAAAGAAACTAGAATACAGATCATGGAGCTATAGCCTTCAGGATAAGTGACCCCTTCATGTAAAGAAAACAAATTCTCACAACTGGACCCACGGGGACTAAGGTGCATGTAATCCAAGGTGTGGCATTTTCAAACTCTTCATATGCATGTGCGCTCTGGTAGCGTAGTAGTTAAAGCTTCTGGCTGCCAACAAGAAGATCTGAAGCTCAAACCCACCGTCACTTTGCAAGAGGAAAATATGACAGGCTGCTTCATTAAAGATTTACAATCTGTATCCGGCAGCTTCATCATGAATCAGAATTGAAAGGGTAGTGAGGTGGTTTTTGTTTGTTTGTTTGTTTGTTTTGGTTCTTTTATTTGTATGCATGCAAAATCTAGACAATGAGTAAGGGCGACAGATGAAGAATAGATGGTGTTAATGAACAAATGTCTCTAAACAAAATCAAAATGAATTGAGGATGGCAAGGCATTAAGAGGGATGAGGCCCAAGATAACTCAACAAAAGCCCACTGTCAACAAGTGATCCCACTCCTAATAATCTTTTGTTGAGATTCTGAGGCTGTGAATCTCAACAGGAGCAGACAGTCGAATCTCTGATCCAGATAATCAGTAGGGTTGAACCACCAAACTTTTATTAGCCCTCCATAGTGTCTCTTGGGCCCCATGTCCCTGGAGAAGGAAGTGGTAAAGTAAAAAGTTGGTGAAAAAGAGGACGACCCTTAGCAAAGTCGATTGAGTGGGATGCGCTCAGATATAGGAGTTTTGTACTGCTGTATAACAGGGTGTATGAATCGTATGGCTTGAAGACACCTACAACTCTGCAGACATCAACTTCAAGAATATCAGCTTAAAATTATTTGTACATCTCTTTCCCTAATACTGAGAGAAAGACTGGCCCTTCTGTGTGCATTAACAGAAACCCACAAGGCAGTGGCTGTGAGTCAACATGGACTCTATCAGGTTGAGCTTCAGATGCAAATACAAGAAGGATAAACAGGTGTTAGAATAAAAATGCTAGCATTTATTATTTTCAATGAATCTACCTAGTTGTATAACTTAGTTCTTCATTTGGAATGTGAATCACAATTTTTACTCTACTTTTTTTCTTCCCCCTGGAGGTAGTCCTTATAATGATAGGTTGAAAACTGAGTTATTCATTGTGAACTAATAAGACCATACTGAATCAAAATCCTTAGGTTTAGTCAACTATAGAACCAAAATGTAAGCAACTAGGAAACACATTTCCTAGTTTTCTCACAAGCTATTTTGACCATAAATCAAAATACCGTATTTTCCATGAACATGAGATAGAGTTTGAGACACACACAAAAAAGTCACACTGAGTTTTATAATGCTGACAGGAAAGAGATGATATAAGATCACATGTCCATCCTAACCTAAGGACGATGTTCCTGCTCAGAGCAGACAATGCACGGGGAGGATGGTTGGGCCGGCTCCACCATGGGACATGGTGTCCCTAACTGAACCATGATGCTGCAGGGGGCCAGCACTGGAAACACAGTGCAGGAATAGAGCACTGTCTTGCCCCATCACGCTGGGGCAAGGCACGGAGGACATGCAGCAGAATAGCAGGGGGAGCAGAGTGATGAAACTTCCAGGGAATACCAAAAACAGACTTGGGAGATAGAGTGTGGAACCCCTTCAGACTCAACTAGAAAATACTTGTAAAGGCCAACAAACAGACCTTGAACTATTTTTAGGCTTTTCCATTTTTGCCAGTGGCTATTTGTTTTTGTTATTTTGTGGGTATTTTTTGCTGCTGTTGTTATTCTTTTGTTGGTTTTGACTTCCTTTGTTGTTTTATTTGGTTTTGCTTGGTTTTTGCACTTATGAATGTATCTGCATGTCTATCTAGATAAGATAGGTGGGATAAATAATTCAGAGATAAAAAGAACAGGACCAATGATTTTGGGGGGATACAGAAGAAGGGGAGATAGGAGAAAGGAATGGGAGGTGGTACCAACCCAGGGACTAGGGTACAACAAAAAAACTAAAATCAATGGAAGAAAGGTCATTGGATGCCTAGTGGGGTTAAATCAAGGTCAATATAGCAGTGAGGAATTATTAAACCCAAATGAAGGCTGAACATGATGGTGGGCCAAGAGGGAACTAAAAAGGAAATAAGAGGAAAGAACCAGGAGGCAAAGGACATTTATAGAGGCCTAAATACAGGCATGTACATATGTAAATATATATATATATATATATATAATGAGAGGAGAATAGGACTATGTACTCAACTCTAGATGTTATGAATTAAAGTTACAGATAGGCATTGGGACTCGACTCAAGTACTTCCTTAACACAAGAATATTTTGTTCAAACATTCCAGCATTCTGTGATGCTCACCTTCCCTACATGATCGCTGAAGACAAAATGGGTGCATAAGCAAATGTGAAGAAAGCTGATGGTGACCAGCTATCACAAGATATAGCATCTGAGGTCTTAAAGGCTTGAAGATAAACAAGCAGTCATCTAGCTCAGAAGCAACAAACCCCACATGGAAGAAGCACACCAGCCTGTGTGATCATGAGGTGTCCCTGGGATCAGGTACCAGGCATCTAAGACTCAGAACAAAACCATACCCAAGGTGAATTGGGGGTGGGAGGGTGTCATGGAATGAAGATCCAATGCCCATCTTAGACAATTGGACATCCCTTACAGAGGGGTCACAGGGAAGAAATGAGCCAGTCGGGGTGCAGTATAGCTCTGAAGAAACACACAACTTTCCTCTAGTTCTTTGGTGCTTCCTTCACCCCACTATCGTGACCTCAATTCTACTTTACAAATCGGATTAGCCCAGAGCATTCACACTGTTACAGATAAGAGCCCACAACACAGGGGATCCAGGAAAAATAAACTCCTTAGGGCCAACAAGGAGAATAGAAATGCCAGTAGGATTAGGGGAGGATGGTGGATAAAAGGGGAGCCAATCTCAAGAATCAATCTAGAACCTGCTCCCAGGGGGACAAATAATGGAAAAGTGGGTGACGGGCGATGGAGGATGATATGAGATGTGGGAAAAATAATCTATAACTTATAAAGGGCTCATAAGGGAGGGTGGAGGTAGGGAGGGGCAAGAAATTGGGAGCTGATAACAGGGGCTCAAGTGGGAAGAGAATGCTTTGAAAATGATGATGGCGGCATATGTGCAAACGTGTTTGTCACACTGGAGGAGTGTATGGATTGTGACAAGAGATGTAAGAGCCCTCAATAAAAGTATTTTTAAAAAGTACACATGTAAGTATTTAATAAAGGGATACCAAACACATAATAGTTGCTATAAGAATTCTAAACTTACATGTAATAAAAGTTAATACTATAGAAGTCCAAATTTCCAAACCGTAGGAGAATATCATGTGTGATTATGTTTTTTGATTCCATAACACCTGTATAATTAGGGTGGATATTCTTTAACCAATGAGAAAGGGCATTCAAACAGAGAAAGCTCTTCATGAGGTGGGCTGATACAATGGCTTCAACAATGGACGCAAACATAACAACTGTGAGGATGGCACAGGACTGGCCGTGTTTCCTTCTGTTGAACTTAGGTTTGCTATGAGTCAGAGCCAACTCAATGGCACCTAAGAACTCCATCATTATTTAACACATATTTGACACCTATAGCTTCCGACATATTACATATTACTTAAGGAATGGAAAGAAAGCAAATGTTCAACAACAACAAAACATCTCATTTTATTCTTGTTAGCAAGAAAGTCACATGGAAGAAAAAGAGCGTTCTTTACTTTTTCCTCTTTATGTTGATGAATGTGGGTGTACACTCAGGTGGACTCTCATACCCTATTTGAGGTCAAATACTTGTGTTCTCAAATCCAAGCTGTATTAGTCTGGGTATTTTAGAGAAACAAATCCACAGAAGCTCATGTATACGAGAGAGTTTATGTAAAGGTTAAGTGCACATCAAGAAAACATTCCAACCCAGTGCTGCCCAAACCCAGAAGTCCAACATTAACTCATATGTCTGACAACATTCCGCAAAGTCCTCCTCCATCTCACAAAACACACAGTATGACGCCAACTGCAGGAGGAAAGCCGAGTCAGTGAATGTGTAAGCATCTCAGCACTGGCAGGGTTCTCCACACGGCTGCTCCAGCACCCAGGGCTGCATGGGGTAGGTCCATGCGGCTTCTCCTCAGGGATGTCTTGCAGGAAGTGAGCCTTGCCAGCTGAAGCAGGGAAATGGCTAAGACAGCTGCACCCTGGTCCAACCATCACAAAGCAAGGGACCCAAGAACTAGAAAGGCGAGGACCACCGAACCTTTTATCTCTCTGCCCTTCAATTAATCCCACATGTGTTTATTGACCAGGTTGGCAAAATAAATTTTAACTATCTCACAAACAATGAGGCAACATGTTTCACCAGAGTGGGCATTTTCTCCTTTGTAATCCAAGTTCTCAGAGGTCATATCATGTTTAACAAATTAAACAGATCATCAGTACCTTGTCCAGATAGCCTTCAATTGTCCCCGAATATCCAACAGAACAATTTCCTGAGGATTATACTCCCTGTAAGATACAAAGTCCAGTTTTCCCAACCAAAATAAATGAATAAATAAGGTTAGTTACAAATGAATAAAATCATTCTTGCTGCTTTATCGCTCTCCCTTCAGAACTCAACTACCAAACTCTTCTGAGGATGTAGGAAATAGAGCAGATGTGTCCTTTTGAAGGAAGCTGCATGCACCAGACACCGCAGAGCTGGGCTTCTGGAATTCTCCTGAGGTGGTTTTTCTATGAACTTCTTTAATGTCACGGGGCTTGGTTTCAATCATAAGTGACTACTTAGAATAAGAAAATCATCCAAATTACGAACACCTAGACATTATTGCCTATAATAGGACTGAATAATGTTTTTTAATAAACTCAAGTTGATATGAACATTCAAACTTTGCCTCTAAGACATTACAATGTGAGATGTTTCATTGATTAGAACATATATATATATAAAATATCTATTTTTAAAATGGCTACCATCATGGGTGTAGTTGGCCTCTATGAACCCTTTTTAGACCTCTGGAACCAAGTTGATGAGGAAAGTTTTTGGATATAATGCAGAAATCTCATTGTTTACATTGGGGTCAGAACTGTTGACCTGCTACTTATGTTTATCACATATACACACATTTTTAAAATCTGATCTTTTTGAAATTGGAAAATTCACACCATTTCAAAATTGTTAAAGCATATGATTTTTTTTCTCCATGCAATTCCCAATTTCAAGTATTGTTTTCCAAATTCCCCAATGACATTTTGATGCAGTGGTTATCTCTTTGCTAATCTCCATCTCTGAAAAAAAAATCAGACTGGTTTTTTGTTCTTTTTCCCCTGCGGAGAGTAAGGGAAGTGTGTGGATCAAGAGAGTGAGCTGCATTTGCACTATGAGCACAAGTCCCAGAATTCTGGGCTCCCCCCATCGAGAGACCGAAACTATCCATCATGGCTGACATGATGAGATGCAAGGAGTCAAGACGGCACAACATGATCCATTCCAACTGTTCGATTCATCCCATCTGTAACTCATTCACTGTTCCTCCACTCCTCTAACAATCTCCTACACACCTCTGGAAAATTGGCAGAAGATGCAGATGGGTTTATTTTTATGACCTCGTGGTTTCAATCTCTCCAATATTTGGGTGGGAAATGCCAACTCTCCTGCTGACTTCTGTTATTAAATATATATGTGTATATATATGCATATGTATGTATATATTGAAATATACATGCTCTGAAAACTGAGAAACCTGATCTATCCAACTAGTCTTCCTAGTGTATAAGATACCCCATCTCCTAGTACAAAAATGTACTTATTGTGGTAACAATGAACGACTGTTTTAAGGTTAGATCCTGATCCCACCCCGGCTCTGGCCACCTCCTCAGCCAGCACAGCATAACGATGGGGAATTTAAAACTCAACAGTTTGGCTCCTTATCCCCACGCTCCCTCACTCAAAGCCACCACGTTCTCTGCGGCTCCAGAAGCACGCAAGAACAGACAAGCAGAATGCGCTCTCCACTTGGGGTTGGGAATCAAATTGACATGATTTATATTCAAAGCAGAAAATGGTCCTGAGTGTGAGAATAGAAAGTCTTCCTCAAGATAGAAGAATGGAGAGTATTCCCTCGGCCTTTTTATACTCACAATAATATTTCCATCTGAAAAATAGACCATTTATTTGAAACTAAGAATACTGTGTCTATACGGTGAACTTGAACTACCAACCTTTTGGTTAAGAGGTAGGCCTTAACAGTGTGCACCAAATATTTTCTATGTACTTTGCTTTGTTTTTCAGTTCAGATTTAATCATTTCTTTGTGACGGCCCATCCTTTTATCTCTTTATACCATCAAAGCACATAGGATTTCTTTTTCTTTTTTTCCATAGGAAAAAAGAGGTGGATGGTGGCACTCTTGGTCAAGCAAATTCTGCCACGTAAACAACTTAGCTCAACAAAGTGTAGTGTAATTAATTTTAGGACACATGTTTTGTTTTGTTTTTAAAAAACACAATTCTGACACTTAACCTTTTATAGTAAAACCCCAAAGCTAGAATATCCGCTCATACAGGCAAACGTGTTTGTGGGTCATATTCCCTGCCAGACAGCATCCCCCAAGCTGGGGACATAATAGGCTCCCATTAAACATCTGTGAATTAAATGTAGAAAAGAAAATGGCAGTAACCCTGACATTTTAGCTGAATAAGGACTAGGTGAATTTGCATTAGAAAGCTGCTGCCTGGCTTCTTATCTTCTGATTAATAAAGAGTACCTAATGTTGAACGAGGGAGGAAAACAAGCTTTGATATGATTTCCTAATAGTCTTTGAAGTTGGGAAATTGGAAGTGGGGATAAAGGGAGATGTTCTTCATGCCAATCTGAAAGTCAGCTTGCACACATGTGAGGTGGCAGGACCACACCGCGTGTAACGTTTTTGAGACATTTCCTTACTGGTTGGTAAATAAGTGCTCTCTGCAGGCCTGGAGATGCCGATCTCCCCCAGAAATCTCTGCACAGACCCACAGTCCCACAAAGAAAGGGCCAGTTCCCATCCCAGCAGGGGGCCTTCAGTGCTGCGACCAGCCATCACGTGGAGTGTTCAGTACCTCTGCTGAGTTTTGAATAGTTTGAATATCATCGCTGTCTTCCTGACAGGAAGCCAAGCTTTTCCCTTCCCAAAGGCTTCATGAGGAGCTAAAAAATATTGCACCCACTGTGCAGCAGGTCATTCAGAGGTCTGTACAAAGTGGCGGAAAGAATGTGTAGCTTAAACAGATGTGGAAAACAGCGAACAAAGGGGAATGAGGTTGGTAATAATCAAGAGAGGGCCACATGAAGTAGAAGAGACAGGAGAGAGCGAGATAAGAGGACAGCACCTCGTATTGGGTTGCCTTAGTTAGGCACAGGCATGTCGCAAACAGTCCAGGTTGGCTGCATATCGATGGGAAGAAACTGGAAGGAGGGCGGTGGTGAGGTGCCTTCGAGTTGGCTTCAACTCAGGGATGCTGAACCGCAACGTGAAGCATTGCCCAGCACTGCGCTCGCTTCATACTTGTTCTGGCGTTTGAGCCCATTGTTGCAGCTTTCCCCTCTTTCCCTACCCTCGACCAAGAATCACGTTCTCTTCCAAGGACTGGCCTCTCCTAACAAAATGTCCAGAGCACATGAGATGAAATTTCACCACGATTGCCTCTAAGGAGCAATCTCGTTGTTCTTCTTCCATGGAAGATCTTTTGGGTTTCTTGGCAGTCTACAATACTTTCAATATTCTTCGCTAGCACCATAATTCAAATGCATGGACTCCTATTTAGTCTTCCTTATTCAATGCCCCACCTTCACATGCATGTTGTTGTTGTTGTTAGGTACCACTGAATCATTCCAACCCACAGCAACTTTGTGCACAGTAGAATGAAACCATGCCCAGTCCTATACCATCCGCACCATTGTTTCTATGCTTGGACCCGTAGTCGCAGCCAGCAGTGGGAATTTGTCACCTTGGGGCCTTCTGCTTTTTTAGCTGCCCCTCTACTTTATCAAACATGATATTCTCCTCGAGCGACTGGTCTCTGCTGACAACATGTCCAGAGTATGTAAGTTGAAGCCTCATCATCTAAGGAGCTCTAAGGAGCCCTGGGGTCACACTTCTGAGACAGATCAGTTGGTCATTTTAGTAATCCACAGAACTTCCAGTATTCTTCTCTAGCACTCTATTTCAAATTCATCAATTCTTATTGGGTCTTCTTTAGTCAATGTCCAACTTTCATGTGCATACGAGGCAATTGAAAATACCGTGATTTGGGGTAGGCATATCTTAGCCCTCAAGGTAAGATCAACGCAAGACTCAATCCTTGACAATTTCATCCTTTCTTCATTGATCATCATGTGACCTATTGGCTCAGTTGTGAGGATTTGGGTCTTCCTTATACTGAGTTTAATTGATATTGAAGGCTAGAGTCCCTGATCTTCAACAGCAAGTGCTTTGAGGACTCCTCACTTTACAGCTGTCTAGGTTGTATCCTCTGAATATCACAGGTTGTTAAGAAGCTTTCCTCCAATCCTGATGCTACATTCTTCTTCATATAATCCAGTGTCTCTGATTATTTGCTCAGTATACAGATTGAACAAATATGGTGAGAGGATACACCCTGGGTACAGAAACACCTCTCCTGATTTGAACCTATGCAGTATACCCTTTTTCTCCATTAGCATAGCCGCCTCTATTCCATGCATGAGTCCTGCATAAATAAGCACAAGGAAATGTTCTGGAATTCCCATGTTCCTGAAGGTGCTCCCCAGTTTATTATGGTCCACACAGGTGACTGCTTTGGCACAGTCAACAAAATGCAACTACACATCTTTCTGGTATTCTCTGCTTCCAGTCAAAATCCATTTGACATCAGTAATGATATCCCTTGTTCTATGTTTTTTTTGTTTGTTTTTAATTTGGCCTGAGCCTCTGGCAGCTCCCTCTCAATGTACTATTGCAATTGTTGTTGAATTATCTGCAGCAAAGTGTTATGTGCATGTGATATCATTAATATTTTTCTATAATTTGAGCATTCTGTGAGGTCACCTTTTTTTTTGAATGGGGATAAATATTGATCTCTTCTAGTGAGGTCTTCCGAATTTCTGGCATAGATGGGTTAGTGACTCCAGTGCTTCACCAAGTTGCTAAAACATTTAAATTGGCATTCCATTAATGCCTGAAGCCTTGTTTTTTGGCTAATATTTTGAGTGCAGGTTGAACTTCTTTTAGCACCATTCATTCTTGCTCATATACAGTCTCTTGAAATGATGGCATATCAACCACTTCTTTTTGTAATAGTGATTATATTTTCTGTCTTCTTTTGATGCTTTCTGTATCAGTCAATAATATACCTATAGAATCAGTCAATATTTCATATGCATATAAAGTAATTGAAAATATCATGACTTTCGTTAGGCGCTCCTCCAAGCTTTTCAACCCTTTAAAGAGGTTTAAAAAGTAACCTTTTCATAGTCACCTCCTTGCTTTTCAGCACCGTAAAGAGATCTTGTACAGCAGATCTACCCAATGCCCTTTGTTCTCTTGACTGCTGCTTCCGTGAGTATTGTTTGTGGATCCAAGCAAGATGAAAACCTTGAGAACTTCAAGGAGGGACGGTAAGGATAGAGACATGGATCTAGCTACAGTGGACCCCTCTGTGAATGTCCAGAAAGACTAATGTAAGCATGTAAACACACACACACACAAGCAACCAAAGCAACAGAGATTTAGAAGCAAGTACCACAAAGGCTAAGACAAAGATCTGTGACATTACCATAGGTGGTCCACTTGGTAGTTAGCTAGATATTCAGTCGGAACGGACACAGAGGAACAAAGGGAGGTACTGAAACTGGGGAAGCCCAGATATGAACATGGTTCATGACTCAGAAAGCCAACCAGAAGCCATCAACTACTTTCTGCATTTCAGCTCTCAAGGTTGCTCAGTGTTTCAGGCAATCACTTAAGACCATTCCCTTTTTCAAAAGTATTTTTCTTAGACGTACTAAATCTGAACTTGTGACTTTATAATTTTTTCAATCATTTTCAAGGATTTTATTCATTTCTTCAGTCATCTAGTAGATTTTGGCCTCACTTCACATAGTATGTCCTCTGGTTTTGCAAGCTTCGAGGCAGTCTAATTTAAATACACACATACACACAAACGCACACACACACACACACACACACATACACACCTTCTAATAGTACTCTGGTCTCATAGTCCTGGTACAATTTGTATTTCAAATGAGGGTACATATTCTAGGGCCTAGAATTTGGCTCAGTACAGAACCCCAGACCTCGATGCTAATCCATTCTAGGAGTGTCAAGATGTGATGTAGTTGATTTTTGAATAAAATTTTCCCATAAGAAATAACTGAAATGGATTAATCCATTCTCGACCACCAAGTTTTTACCCTAACCTTGCTTTTTTATACAAAACACGACACAGGAATTTCAAAGTAAATAAGTTCAGTGTTGAATAATATAATGTAAATAAGAATCACAACATTAAAAAGGATTTTAACAGCTACAGTTTGGCCCATACCTTGAGATGGATGAGGATCTGGATCTGTGGACACGGATGTGGAGAGGAGGATGGAGAGCTAGGCATTGTTGGGCAGGGGGATCCCTGTGCATAAAATCAACTGGTAGCTTCTTTTCAGGAGAGTTTTCCTTTCTTTGCCTTTTTTCACTAGGATCTGGCTGGTTTTCTCTAAAAAAAAAAAAAAAAAATCTGTCTAATGTGGTCTGCTGTTGGTGTTTCCTTAACTGTTTTCTAAAAAGGTTTACTAAATTATCATCGACAATATTGATAACATGGTTAATCAGTTCCTTATCATGATGATTCTTTTCAAAAAAAACTCTTTCTTAAAACTCATGTTTTTTAATCTAAAAACAGTGCTAGAAGCCACAAAAACTAAGACAATTGTAGCAAAATGCTTGGAACACAGCCACAAAAGGTTTAAATAACACATACTAATAGCCACAACTAATGCCCAGTGACTGAAACACAGACTGCTTTTCTTCACAAGAATCACGTGTGTCGGTCGGATTCAGATGTTTTTGTTCCAGCTCTGATGCAAACTTTTCTCCACGTTTCGTGTTGGAATCCGATTATGTCAAATACGGACGCGATTGAGTATCAGGGTTCTACTGTATAAATGAGCATCCGCTTCACTATCCACCCAAACTAGCAACCAACTGAGAACTTAGTTCTGGTCCTTGAGTCTAGGATCAGCTGATCACGCTGAGGAAGAGGACACAACATTACACTGGGGAAGAACTGAAGTAAAAGAGAGAAACACTGAGACAGAAGCCTCAATTACTAACTTAGTTTAATTCTGAAAGCAGATAATCCTAATGCTATGAAGAGTACTTTTTGACACTGGTTTTATGAGCAAGTAGAGGACTTCTAGGTTGGTTGGGAATTCTGTAAATAGTGGCCAGCCAGCTCCCTACTGGATTCCGCTCTACTTGAAGTTGGTTGGTGACAATCTCTGTAAGAAACGAGAATGTAAGTAGCTAACTTCTCAGATAAGAGTTACATTAGGGGTACAATATCCAGAAAGAGAAAACTATATAGTTGCTAGGAAGAACAAGAACCTGAGAGTGAATGTGAAACCTTAGGTATCGTAGAGAAGAGGTTGCTGAGTCTCCTGCCACCCATGTAAGAACAAAAAAGCGATCAGGAATGCACAACTAAAATGTTGGCCCAGCCATTCCTGGCAAGCGAATTATTATTAATTCCCCAGTGAAGGGAATTGGTAATAAATACTAAACTCATACACCTGTAGGATATATTTAACTCATAATTCACACATAACTTAATCTAGTGAATATTTTTATAAGTTTATCCACACAAGGACCCTATTATTCTGAAATAGCTTTCTTTAAGTTAAAAGTCCAATTAATGATTTCCATCCAGGTGCTGTAAGAAGATTTTAATCATTTGATCAATGGAACAATGCCTGGATATATCAGATTTTATTCTTAATTGGACTATTTACATTTACTCCTTATTTGAAAAAAATGTGTGAACAGAGTAAGGGGAGGATGACATGATTATCCTTCTAGAAATGCGTAATAGAAAAAGTAGGAGGAAGTACTTTTTTTTTTAGAAGTGATAAAATAAAATCTTTTTTTGAACCGTAAAGATTCAATTTGACACCAACACCAAGAGGAAGAGAAACTTTTGTGTTGCTACTTGTGAGGGGGTTTATTTGTTTTACTTTCACTTTCTTTGGCTAGCAAAAAACACAGTTAGTGCAACATGGTTTATTTTTTATGTAATTGTGGTTTCGATTAATACAGTTTATTCATATGAGGTAAAAATCTGCTTTTAAATAACTGAGTTCACTGAGCAAGCTGATTTTCCTACCCTACTTAAAGCAAAATAAATGGACATTCTCTTCAATCAAAGGTACATATGGATAGAATTTAAGTAAATTAGCTTTTTCTCTGTGGAATACAAAAGTATAACTGGATATATATTTTAAACATATACACCTAATGGAAGAAATGAGACTAAGCATGTATGTGTAACCTCGCCAACTTTTGGAATGTTGAAAGTGGTAAGGGTGGGTGTGACCATGAAGTAGCCAAGGTGAAAGTTTTTTCATCGAATATTAATTACTGTTACATTTATCTCTGCAAAATCAGATGGGAAACAAACAAACAAATTCTTGCATGGAATTTGGCATTTCTCTTAAAAACATATTTCACTTTCAGAAATATTAAACAAATTATCAAGTATGGAAATAATCAATAATTAATAGTAGCACAATTAATAACAAATGATAATGCTCATGGAAACATCAGTCAAGAGGTCAAATGATGCATTAAATGGGATAAAATCTGCTGTGTAACCCCTTTTTAATAAAGTATTGAAAAGGAAGAATGTTACTATTGATTACTTTAATAAAGTATTGAAAAGCAAGGGCTAAGAGCACCTGACCCAAGTCATAGCATTTTCAACTACGCCATATTTGTATGAAAATTTTACATGGAATAATGAAGACAACAGCAGAATCAATGTCTATGAATTATGGTCCAGATGAAGAATATTGGAAGTACCAGGTACTGCCAAAAGAACAAACAAATTGATTGGATAAATTGGTACATCCAGAATGCTCCTTAGTAGCAAGGATGATGACATGTTTTATTTTATTATTAATAGGGAGTTAATATACATATCACATCATTCCACAGTTCAAACATATCAAGCAGAATTGTACAATTGCTACCACAATCAGTTTCCAAACATTCTTTACCTTCCTTATTCCTTGACATTGTCTCCCTATCCCCCCCTCTCCCATATCACAGTACAACCCCCCCACACCACACCCACACCCAGAAAGCCTTATTTTAACTTGCTGCCCCTATAGGTTCATGAGTCCTGGGTTTCATATACCAAAAAACAGGAAACCATATAGCATAATATCAAGAGAGTGACACTCAATGACACGACACTTTTGAGATAAACCCTAATATGAACAAACAAAACAAAATACAGAAAGTGTTGAAAACGAGATCAGGCCCAGCATGAATCACAGGGGGATTAATGGACAACATTTTCACTATTCCAGTCAGGTTGATCCCTTTGATCGTCTAGACTCATCTCCCCAATGCAGTCTGTTTAGGAGCCACTTCCCTCCCTCCGTTTTGGAAGAGGAAGGTCACTGGAGGCTTAGTTCCTATGAAATTCTCCCAGCTGTATTTGGGACGCCCACTGTCATCCACAGTCTTCTGCAAACTGGATTCTCACAATTCAGGCTCTGATACTAATCCCTCCTTTGACTTTGGATCCTTTGACATCCTGTAATGATTAAGGATGATGTGCCTTTTCATGTGGACTTAATTGACTTAGATGGCTGCTTGTTTGGGGACCAGCCTTTAAAATCACAGACACTATTTGTTCTGCTGGCCTGGTACCAGCTAATTTCTTCACCACGTTTTACTACAGTACAATGTGCTTCCTTCATGAAGGCGAGTGTCAAGCAGGGCCATGATGTAAGAACTCGGTGTTCTTAAGGTGGCACTATGATTTAGTGTGAGACTTATTTCAAGCACTTTGGACATGCTACCTTGAGAGATCAGTCCTTGGAAAAGGACATCATCCTTGGTAAGTAGAGGAGCAGGGAACAGAAGAAGCCTCTCAAGGTGATGGATTTCCATTTTGGCTGCAAGAGTGAGCACAAACATAACAGCAATTGTGAGCAGGACTCAAGACAGGGTAGTATTCAGTTGTGGTATATACAGGGTCACTAGGAATTGAATCTGATTTGATCACACTTAACAACAGTAGTAGCACTGAAAATTAAATGATATTTGATAATAAATGTTTTATTGTACTGTAGAAGACAAAATAAAGGCTGGGACCTACTAAAAAGATGACACTTATGTACAACAAAAGACTTCATCAAAAGGGTCAACAGAGAACCTACATATTGGGAAAATATTCAGTAATAATCCATCAGATAAAGTGCTAAGGAGGAATGGATAAAAAAGCTTTAGTACATTCATATTTTGGGATTAGATGCACCAAGACAAATTAATGATAGCTCTCTTAAACACTGCAAGACAAAACTGGAAAACATCAGGCTTAGCAAACTCAGCCAATCTAACACAGATGCATATTTAATATGATTATCATAATAAAGAAATACAAAGAAGAATAAATGTGGTTTATTCACCAATAGACAACACTCAGATGACAAGAAGGAGGCCGGAGACCAGAGTGAAAAAAAGGAGAAGGGAGAGAATGAAGGTTGGGGGGTGGGGGGGGGCGGGACAGAAAAATAGAGGGTTTAATAAGAAAATTAATTAATTAAAATGGATCTATTTAAAAAACAAAACAAAAAAGCCCTTCCAGATTCCTTATGCCCAGATCTAAATGTTGGTCTGAGTGCCTAAAAAATGAAACAGAAAAACTGAAGTGGACTGGGAGGCTTATTGACATTCAAATTCATTTCAAACGTGTGGGGAAAATTATACAAGGGGGCTTCAAACAGTGTGTGGAATATTGGAACTAAAAGATAATGAAAAAGGTCCATTCATCTTCGGATGGCTCTTTATAGCTGTTTCTCATTCTTGTTTCATGTCGAGTCATTCCTTCAAGTTATACTCATAAATCTAAAGCAACCAAGGCAAAAGGAAGAGGGATAATATAGCATTTTATATTGAATGTTAATTCATACCCTTCTCATGTTAAACTCCAGTTTACCAAGTCCAATGTGTCCAATATTTTGGTCTCTAAGATGTTATATACTCAAGGCAGTGCTTTGGTTTTCAGAGATTTTATTTACAAATGTTTTAGCTTCTATTTGAAATTGCTTATGAGCAATTGCTGGTCTGTCCCTCAGTTGGCCCCTGGAATTGTTCTCTTGTGACACTGGGCTCCTCCCATGACCCTTTTCCTAGATGTAGTGGATCTGATTCCTGTGGATTCCACCTGGGAAGATCCAAGTGGATAGTCACCATTTATATTGTTGATAAAAGGTATTTTCAATGAGGAATTCATTGCTCTTACAAAATCCTGTCATGCAGCCTCCAGCCTTGTTTCTATTACCATTTATAATACTTTTAATTATGGATCTTTTTTCACTTCCAACTTTTCCAATTCACTCATTAGTACTTATAATAAATCTTTATTGAATGTTTGATCAATTTGAAATTGTAGAAGTAGGTAAAATTTTTAATTTTTATCTTTGGTGTTAGAAGATAGTACATAAATTTGAATAACAGTATTATTTACTGCTTTTCCTTCTAGGTGTATGGATATCCTCTTATCAATGACAAAGATAAATTCTTCAATGTTCTTGGCAAAAAATATGATGCTATTCCTCTTGAATTGGTCATTACCTTGACATATGCCATATAATTATCTGATAAAAAATAGCCAATATTAATCCATTTCAGTTCACCAATTCTTAGAATAACTATCTTCAACTGTCCCTTTCATTTTTGACAACATCCACATTTGCTAGTTTATATATTATGCACTCTACCTTGTGATTGTTAATGTGTGCTTGCAACAAGGAGGCAGATCAATTCACATTGAGAAATACAAAAGGATTTAAAAAGCTGTGGAGAAATTGAATTAAGAGATACTGGATTCTTTTCATGAAGTTTTCTGAAGCTACTCATAGTGCATGGCATCAACTTTGTTCTTGCACATGGTTCTGACTGCGGTGACTGCTAACTGAGTTGACTCCCTTCCACACTTGAAACTCAGTCTTCAACATGCAAGATTGACTACTACAGGACAATTGAGATAGCCATATGTTAATATAGCCGGTCATCCAATACTATATTTTACAGTTACTATAATAACAGCACCCCTGGTGGTACCATGAGTTAAGCATCTGCCTTCTCAGAATTCGGCAGTGTGAACCCACCAGGCACTTCATAGAGAAAGATGAGGATGTCTTCTCCCTTAGAGAAACCCCGATGGAATGGTTCTATTGGGAGGAAGAATTGATTAAATGTCAGTGGATTTGCTTTTTGGTTTTTATATGTATTTAATAATTGGGTTGCATTTTCATTAAAATTATATTGGATGAATCAGTATGTTATACCTATTATTTAGTAGCCTGTCTTTCTCTTATCCCTGACTATTGGTAATTGGTTTCCCACTTCCCACGCAGCATCCAAAATTCTTTTCAGAAAAGCTATCATTTTTTAGGTATTGACTTTTCCATGGAATTAGTCCATTAAAATGCAGAAAGTGGACTGCCTACATAAATAAGCTCGTTTTGCCATTTATCGGGAATATTTTCTTCTCGACAAGCAAAGCTCCTTAGAAGTAATGACGACTTTGGCTTCCCCCTTTTATTCCTAGCACCTAACCTGTCACTTGATGCAAAGAAGGTACTTTAAAAATATTTAAGTTAGGGAATATGGGGTGTAAAGGGGGAACCGATTACAAGCATCTACGTATGGCCTCCTCCCTGGGGGATGGATGGCAGAGAAGAGATCAGGGGGAGATGTTGGACAGTGTAACATATGACAAAATAATAATAATTTATGAATTATGAAGGGTTCATGATGGAGGGGGAATGGGGAGGGAGGGGGAAAATGAGGAGCTGATATTAAGACCTCAAATGGAAGGCAAATATTTTGAGAATGATGATGGCAACAAATGTACATATGTGCTTGACACAATGGATGGATGTATGGATGGTGATAAGAATTGTATGAGCCTCCAATAAAATGATTTATATATATTATTATTAATATATATATTAAATATGTTTTTTAAGTTCGCCAGAGAAATTCTCATCCAGAAATGCAGTTGGATAGGCTAAGAAAGAGATTTTGCTTTCTTTTGTTTTCTGGTTGTAGCAGTAGATATTTTAGTGCAAGAGTGGAGACTAAACCCTCACCTCATTCCCAATGAAAGAAAAACTGGCAGCAACAGAAAATTGTGATACAGATGATAGTGTATTATCTTGGATGTCAAGATACCATCCAGGAAGGCTGGAAATCAACTGAGGGACAGTGGGGGTGACTGAGGAGGGGAGGAAGGTCCATTTGCATTTCTCAAAGGACTGTTGTCTGATCACTTTGGTTTGTTGTCTTCATTCCCCATAGTCCCCTACCCCGCATCCCGCGGCCCTACAAATGTATCATTTAGTGATAGGGACTGCTGAATAATGGATGAACAAATATGGGCATGCCTCAGAATTACTGTGCTTTACGGTCAAACCTCTCTTCACCCTAGTTGGTACAAGTTATGAACTGTTAGCAATGGTGACTTGGGGCTTGCTAGGCTGGTGGCATGCTTTGCCAACAGCAGCACTGTGCAGTGAGCATTCTGGGACGCCTCCTTTGCCAGGGCAGGGGTTACGTTTCACGGTATCTTGCCGGCATTCCACATATCGGTGCACTGTCGCTACTAGTTCTCAGGAAGAGGTTTAGTATTTAGTGATTCATATTTCTAGTGATAAAAATTTCAATCAAATAATTGTAGGCCTACATATTCTTTTGCAATGTTCCTTTCTCTTGAAAGTGATATAGCACATAAAGTAAACGCTACTAAGTACTGGCATGCCTTAAAACATCAGCAGTTGAATTTTATAGAGCCAAGGTTCATTGAGAGTTGTTTATTTCAGTGCCATGTCCTATAAGAAATGTGAGTCATGAAGAATAGCCAACAGTGAATTATTCTGATTACTCATTGGTCTAATGTAGTTGACCTGTCCTGATCATGAATCCTCAACAATTAAAGTGGTCATTTCTTGTCCTTAGCAATATGTCAGATTCACATTTATATATATCCTCTGGTGGATACCTTATATTAGTTTTAAAACATATAGGCAACAGTTGTCTCTGAATAGACCTCTCAAAATTATACACATATAATTTATTTCCAGATAAAAGAGATCAGAGACACATTCATTTGCCATATTCTATTTGTGCATATTATGCATGTTTACATGTGTAAATTTAAAAATAGGTATTTACACAATTCTGAATAAGGTAAAAAAAAAGTATTGCTGCTAGGATTTTAGTTCCTTGGTGCACAAGTTTATTTCAAATAAAACACGTTTAAACCTGTCCCCAGGTCAGTGACTGTCTGCAGACAAGTTCTCTCGGCAGTACACTTGTCTTTGCTGTCTTAGACTTCATAAAAAGTCTGATAAAAGCAGTGGCTTCTGAGGAGATCTGCTGCACCAGGGACCCTCAAGGAAGACAGGTCAGCTCAGAAGGGCCTGGGGGTTGTTCTCCGGATTCCAAACGAGTCATCTTGATATTATTTCATGATTGACACAGGACAATAAAAAATCATATCATTGAAAAGGTGGGTGAGTGCAGAGTGGAGACTCAAAGCTCAATGGTAGCCAACCGGACACCCCTTACTGAAGGGTTGTGGGGAGGAGATGAACCAGTCAGGGCACAGGGTAGCAACAATGAAACACACAACTTTCCTCTAGTTCTTAAATACTTCCCCCCGCCACTATCATGATCCCAATTCTACCTTACAAATCTGGCCAGACCAGAGGATGTACATAGGTACAGATAGGAACTGGAAACACAGGGAATCCAGGACAGATGACTCCTCCAGGACCAGTGGCGATAGTGGCGATGCCTGGAGGGTGGAGAGAATGTGGGATAGAAAGGGGGAACTGATTACAAGAATCTACGTATAGCCTCCTCCCTGGAGGAGGGACAGCAGAGAAGAAGGCAGGGGGAGACGTCAGACAGTGTAATATATGACAAAATAATAATAATTTATGAATGATGAAGGGTTCATGAAGTGGGGGGAGTGGGGAGGAAGGGGGAAAATGAGCAGCAGATATTAAGGGCTCAAGGAGAAGGCAAATGTTTTGAGAATGATGATGGCTACAAATGTACATATGTTCTTGACACAATGGATGGATGTATGGATTGTGATATGAATTGTACGAGCCCCCAATAAAATGATTTTTAAAAAAGAAAGAAATTTTAAGAAAATTGAAAGCAGGATGTTTGAGACGAAGGCCAACAAAGCTGTGCCAGGATTCTCTACCCCGCTCCCTCATCTCAACAATGCTTATTCTTCAGGGGTGGAAAGGGCTGTCCTATGAGCATTTCCGTTGGAAACATTACCCACCCACCCTACAGCCCGGATCTCCCCTCCCTGTAAACTTCTTTTCATCCCCACATTCAACATTTCAAGGAAACACGATTGGAATCCTACAGGGATGCCAAAACTACCCTTTAGACAAAGTGGAAATTGAAGAGTACAGAATTCTTTGGGGGAAAGTCTACCCAGAAGCATATAGATGGAGGGTATATTGAGAAATAATAGCTTTACATTTTGACATTTTTTTTATTTAACAAAAGTTTCTATGGTTATGTAGAAATACCTTTCACTTACCCTCACCAAAGAGCAGAGCAGGAGATTTCAAAGGACAGCTCAAGAAGACAAAGTAAAGTTTTTTAATGAAATCTACAGACTTCGAACACCCAAAGAGAAGAATATGCTTAGTATTTCTTATGCTGAATGAATTTTTTAAAAAGAATTTAAGAAAACAGTCAAGCCTAGAGTCGCAATGTTAAAGGATTCTACTGACAAAATATTGAACAAAGCAGGCATCATCATCATCAAAAAATAAAAAGATGGAAAGACTACGCAGTGACTGTATCAGAAAAGGCTGGTGAAGGCTCAATCATTTCCAGACGTAGCATATGATCTTGGGCTGATGGTATTGAAGGGAGAAGTCCAAGACACGCCAAAAGCATGGGAGAAAAACAAGGTTCTAGCAATTGATGGAATGCCCACTGAGGTGTTTCAACAAAAGATGCACTGATAGAAGCACTAGACCAAGGACCTGGAATGCAGCTACATGACCAGTGGAACAAATGTTTATTGGTGCTCTAAAAACAAAAACAAAACCCGAATTTTAGTATTTCCTGCCATACGGGTATCCTCAGCAGGGATCACAAAACTACCAATGTGACACCTCTAAATCCTGCGCAGATGTTGGTTTGATGTCACTCTAGAACATTCCTGTGAGACGTCTGCCCTAATAACTCAAGTATGTTTCCTAAACACTTAATATTGTATCATATCCTCTCTCCAGATTTATTAAAATGCACATGACATGACTAGACTTAGTTCTTTGAGAGGAAAAGGAGTAGCAGTAGCAATACAGAAAAGGATTCAGTTAAATTATAAACTCAAATATTTGCATTTTATGATAAATTTTACATGGTTTCCTTTGACATACCAAATAGTTTTGAATTCTAAAAGATCCCTTCTGTTCTAGATTCCCTCATGTTAAAATATACCAAACTGAAAGGCTTTTCCCAGGTTTAAGCCAATTCAAGGGGAAGCAGAATATCCATTTTGAGATCCAGCACGAGCCCTAATGAAAGTGAGTCAGATCACCTGAGTAGTTGAGTTGGGGTTGTTTGTAACAGAAGAGTCTCTTCCCAAGAATCTAGGTTCTAGCTATTAGAATTCAGGAAGCTATATTTGTTTTCATCTACTTTGTTTCTAAAACAAACCCCTCTTAAAAGATGCACCACCAGAAGGAAGACTCCTTAGAAGCAAGGATGGTGAAACTTTGTCCCATAAATTTGGCATGTTAGTAGAGGGAGGGCTACCTTGGGGAAGGGATATCATGCTTAATAAAGCAGAAGGTCATCAACAAAGACAGGAATTGGCACGTTGGCTACACTGGTTTCAAAGGTAACAACAGTTGCCAAGATGGCACAGGAGCAGCAGTGTTTCACACGGGCTACTGTCAATCAAACCAATCCTGAAGCACCTAACAACAGCACACCTAACAACAACACACCTAACAACAGCACACCTAACAACAACACACCTAACAACACACCTAACAACACATCTAACAACAGCACACCTAACAACAACACACCTAACAACAGCACATCTAACAACAGCACACCCAACAACAGCACATCTAATAACATCACACCTAACAGCACACCTAACAACAGTACACCTAACAACAACACACCTAGCAACAACACACCTAACATCACACCTAACAACAGCACACCTAACAACATCACATCTAACAACAGCACACCTAAAAACAACACACCTAACATCACACCTAACAACAGCACACCCAACAACAGCATACCTAACAGCACACCCAACAACAGCACACTCAACAACAGCACACCTAACAGCACACCCAACAAACAACAGCACACCCAATAACAGCACACCCAACAACAGCACACAGAGCTTTACCCACAGTCACTGTTCTGTGTTCAGTTGTGATCTTCACACTTAAATGATGTGAACTCTTTAATCTGGCACAATTTTTAAAAGAGGATTCTTTTACTGATTTATATCCTCACCTTCTACAAACTTATTGTTAAGGGGAGAAATATTTGATACTTCATCTTGGTACACAGAGAAGATAGCACGAAAACCCTTTATGTCACCTTAAAAAATATCACTATTTTCAAAATTCACTCTGTTTCTGTATTACCCTGTCATCATTTGCCCTCCATCATATTGGTATGAGAGAGAATATTTATTTTACTTGAACACAAATTATAAAATGTTTGTTATCACTAGGTAATGTTCTCTTTCTCTGTGTGTGTAAATATCCAACCTAACCAAATTCACTGCCTCTGAGTGAATTCCTACTCATAGTGATGAGACAGGATCCAGTGGGACTGGCTCTTTTGGATTCTGAGGTTGTAAATCTTTAAGGGAGCAGAAAGCTATGTCTTTCTTCCACAGAGTGAATGGTAGTTTCGCATTGCTAACCTTGTGCATAGTAGCCTAATGCACAACACATTACGCAAGCAGAGTTCCTTTTGCGTGTATAATATCTATGTTTATACACATATTATACATAGTACATATGTGTATACACACAGATGGCAATGACTTGAGTACATATCATGCATAGCTATATAATATGTATATGTAACATTAAATACATATAAATATATATGTTTTATATATGTAATTCATCCTTGTTCCTATGCCCTTACAGGAAGATATTTTCCTTTTCCTCCATTTATATTGTATTATGGCTTGTTGGGCCCATTTAAATATACATACACATATATACATAAGGGGGCCTTAGTAAGTACAAGTTCATGGGAAAATTCCATTATCTTTTTAAGTTTCATTCAATTCTTCCACAGACTTTTGATAGTTGTGTGTGTGTGTGTGTTTTAATGGATCCAACAAGTCACAATATGGCATAAACAGAGGAAATTGTATTCCTGTAGATAAACTATCATGTGGCGTGGTATAGACTGCTCTTTCAATATTTGATAGAATTCTAAGTTGAAATCCAAACAAATCTGTCTCTTCTGGGAGGAAATAGTGGTTATAAACTAGACATGGGGGAGGTGTTTGTTTGTTTTTTTAATTCTTAGCTAGAATGTGCATTTATTGGTCCCCAGGTGACGTTTTGCTTATTTGGCTTTCAGTGATTTATGGGCAGATGCAAGGACTTCAGTCGATCCTCTAGATGTGATTCAGTAGGAGCAGAGGAGAAACGTGTCTCATTAAAGCGCCAACTCAAACTCCAGGCCCAACTCACATCCAAACAGCATTGAGCTTCTCTGGCTTCAATTACTCATTGAAAGTCAGGGTAGGTTGGCAGTGCACACAACGGTATAAGCTGCTGGGGCAGAAACCTCAGGATGATATTATTTAAACTTAAATTATAAAACACTTGAAAAGACTGAAAAGCATTGGGGCCATTTGTCATTTTGGGGTTGTTTATGTATTTGCCATTGACAAATGACTTTGTCCCAGGCATGTATCGCAAAGAGAGCTAGAAATAAGTTTGAAAGATTAATATTATATTAGGCACTCATCCCAAAAGCTGATAGGACACAACTGTTCAGTTGAAATTGGTGATATAAATGGCATGTGTTGCTCAAGAAATGGACTTTATACAGTTCTTAAAGTTTACGTCCTGCAAATGATGGGCCTTTCGCCTAGGAGGGAAATAAGGGCACATAGTACTGTACTCCAGAACTCTCTTAAAATATATTGCATCGGACTCATAATGCTGTAATTGATCATTTTAAAGGAAAGAGAGTGAGCCTTTAAATTTAATATTCCAGGGACTTTTGGATCTTTTCCACCCAAAACTTGGCTTGAAATTTGCTCCGCAGATGATTTTAATGGTTCAGAATTGGTTATGGCTTTTCAAATTGCGAAGTAGCCAATAATTTAGCTTTGACCCGAGTTTAAACAATTAGGTCTAACCATCTCAAGTTATTTTTAAAACCAGATTTTCGAGCCAAAGAAATATACATTGTTTGTTATTATTTTTTTAGTTTCTGAAGCGTATATAGCTATATATAAATTTTCTGAGGTTTTTGTCTGAGAGGAAATTCTCTATTTCTGGGAGCAGCTCCTGAGTCCTAGAGGCACTGTTGGTGGGTGCTGAACTGCTAGTTGTAAGGTTGGCGGTTCATATCCCCCTGCTACACTTTGGAAGAAAGATGCAGCTGTCTGCTGCTGTACTGGTTTACAAAGAGAAATTGGGAAATTATGCGCAGGGCCTACTAGTAGTAGAATTGACTCAGTGACAGTGGGTTTGGCTTTAGTTTGGATAAGGAAAGACGTAGAAGTAGAGAACAATGACTTCAAGGAGCTGGATGCCTTTTATCTTCCATCATTTTATATAAACTAGTTGCTTTTGAGTTGGTCTGACTCACGGCAGACCCACATGTTGGATGAGAACAGGCTCTATAGAGTCTTCAGGTTTTTCTGCTGAGGTACTTCAGTGTGGACCCAAACTTCTAACCTTTGGGTTAGCAGTTGAGCTAGATTGCTTAACTCAGATCACGACAAGAAGCCTCTGCTGTTTTGTCAATTCTAACTCACAGACACCCCACTGAACAAAGTAGAACTGTCATTGTGGGTTTCTGAGACGAAAATCTTTATGGGAGTAGAAAGCCTCCTCTTTCTCGTGGGGAGCTCCTGGTGGTCTTGAACTGGTAACCTCCAGTTTAGTAGCCCCACTGTGATAAGGAAGGAAGTGTTTAAAAGATGGCACAGGTTTTCTATTTTATCTCTTTGAAAACTTTAAGGTACTCTTTCTTCCTTATCCAGATTATTCTGCAAAACCCTTGAGTGGCAAGTTGCCAGTTCCAATGAAATTTTTACTTGAGATTTCAGATGTTCCTATTAAATAACTCAGGCATAATGCCTACCTTGTGGTGGTATGTGAACTTGAAAACTTGGTAACAGAGATGCCAAAAGTACCTCACATGTAACTCTATGATTTGTAGTTGTGTCCTTTTGTGGCCAATCATTCTATTACTCTTCTATTACGACTTTAAAAAATGACTTTATTGGGGGCTCTTACTGCTCTTATCCATACATCAACTGTACCAAGCATATTAGTACATATATTGCCATCATCATTTTCTAAATATTTACTTTCTATTTGAGCCCTTGGTGCCAGCTCCTCTTTTGTCCCTCCCTCCCCCACTCCCACTCTCATGACACCTTGATTAATTATAAATTATTATTATTTTCATTTCTTACACCAACCACTATCTCCTTTCACCCATATTTCTGTTGTTCTTCCCCCTCGGTGTACGGGGGTGGGGGTTTAAGTGTTAATCATTGTGATTGGTTCCCCCTTCCTCGCTCCTCCCCCCACCTTTCCTGTCAACTCCTGGTATCACTATTCCCATATTTGTTCCTGGGTGGGGGGGGTGGTATCTGACCTGGAGTCCATGTATTGTGAGCTCTTATCTGTACCCGTGTACATGCTCTGATCTAGCCAGAACTGAAAGGCAGGACTGGGGTCATGATAGTGGGGGATGAAGAAGCCTAAAAAAAAACCGCAGAGGAATCTTGTGTTTCATCACTGCTATACTGCCCCCTGGTTGACTCATCCCTTCCTTGTGGCCCCTCTTTGAGGGAATATCCTACTGTCTACAGATGGGGTTTGGGTCTTCGCTCCAACCCCCTCATCCTAAACAATATGTTTTCGTTTGGGGCCTTCTGATGCCTGCTACCTGATCCTGTTGACACCTCATGATCACACAGGCTGGTGTGGTTCGTCCATGTGGGCTTGCTCTTCTCTCCTAGACTGCCGCCTGTTTAACTTCAAGACTTTAAGACCCCAGATGCTATTTCTTTTGATAGCTGGGCACCCTCTGCTTCTTTTACCATATTTTCTTATGTACCCATTTTGTCTTCAGCGATGGTGTTGGGAGGGTGAGCATCACAGAAGGCCAGGTTGTTAGAACAGTGTTCTGGCGCTCAGGGAGGGCTTGAGCAGAGGTCCAAAATATTATGACTTTTTATTTATAAGATGATTCTGATTAACATCAGTAATAACATAGGCAGCTTTGAAACATAGCTTTGAAAGAGCAAAGGAAATTTTAAAATCCACTCTTCTAAATACCCTTTAAAAGCTAGAACGTTTATGTTATCTCTCTCTCTCTCTCTCTCTCTCTCTCTCTTTCTCCCTCTCTCCTTCCCTCCCTGATGAAAAGAGGTGGCATGATTGGTAAAGTGGAAGAGCATCCAAAAAGGAGGAAGGCCCTTGATGCGATGCATTGACAATCACTGCAACAATGGGCTACAACAGAACAATTGGGAGGCTGACATAGTGCCAGGCAGTGTTTCATTGAGCAGTGCATAGGGTCACTATAAACCACAGCTACCTTGACAGCCCCTGGCAATGACATTGCCTAGTTCACGAATATATTCCCTGTCTGGATCTTCTCACTTCTGAATGCAGCAAAAGCCAAGAGCACATATCCAATGTATCTGGAATTAAACAGGAATGCAATAGTTGTTTTAAAATGGAATTACAACCAATTCAAGATCCCTGAGTTTTTATGGATTTTATCTATAATAATATCTTGTTAGACTCCATAACAAAGGTGTAATCATTTTCATAACTTTAAGTTGTCAGCCTGGGGCTAGGAATTATGTGGTCAGCAACTATTCTTTGATCTCAACAAGTTGGAAAACCTAAACTTTAATTTTGGAATCATCAGATAAGGAGGAGGGGATTAGTTCTTTTCTAAAGCCCATTACTACCATAAAACTAATGGCCTTTATAGCCCTACTCTAAATAATATGATCAGAATAGAATAAAATAATACACAGAGAAATAGAGGTCACTAAAACTTGTCTGGTGCTGCTACTGCTACTGCTGCTGGGTGCTGCCCAGTAACTCTGACTCAGAGAGAGGCTGTGATCCAGCACAACAGCCCTTAGGGCTTTCTAGGCTATGTTCCTTATAGGCTCCCTAGTAGCACAGTGGTTAAAGAACTCTACCACTAATCAAAAGGTCAGTAGTTTGAACCTGTCGATGAGTCTATGGGGGAAAGGAAGGCAGTGTCCTTCTCTTTAAAGATTATATATAATCTATTGCTGTGGAAACTCTTCGGAGCAGTTCTACTCTGTCCTCAGGGTCCTGTAAATCAGAATCCTCTTGTTTTAGCTTTGGGTTTTTAAAAAATCTTTTTGGATTTCAAAGATTCTGTTCCCTTTATCCCTCAGCACAATCTCGGCAATGCAAGGAAGTGTGTACAGGGAACTAGACCTAGGCAGTAGGTGTGTCTACCTAGAGAGAGGGCACATTGGAGGGGGGCAGCATTAAATTGGGATTGAACATGGTAATGCGGTCAGATCCGAATGGTCGTGGCGCCCAGCAATCTCTCCACTCGGAGGTCCACGTGCTGAAGGTGGGATCAGAAAGTATAAACTCCAAAGAAACCAACACTGCAATCACAAAATCCTAGTAGAAATTTCTAATTGGGCCTGGTGGCATCTTCTGGGTCTAAACCTCATGCTGATTTAGTAGGGAAGTGAGAAAGTAAAAATTGGGCGCTGTGTACTCTGAAAAGACGTAATCTTCCCATCTTCTCAATACAAAATCCATGAGGCCATTCCGTGTGGTTTTGATATGCAAGATACTAGTGACTGCCTTAATTTATTGAAACAATTATTGTCCATGCTTAGTCAGTGATGTAGCCATCCAAATAGTGATTGAGGACTACCTGCTACATATGCCAAGCCTGACTTGAAATAAACTGATGTATAGACCCAGGGCCAGATTCTCCAAGTGTGCAGTGTTCCTGAATAACGTGGGATTGCGACTCCCTTGCAACAACGGCTAGCATCCAAATCCTGCGATGTTATTATAATCCGAAAGAAAGTTAAGTAGGATATCATCAAGTGACTTCTTACAGTAGATACACACTCCCTATTTTTCTGCCATGGTATAAAATTCTACTCACAAATGTCCCTTCTTAGCATTTTTTCAAAGATGAGAAATGCCTATACACCTCCAAATGAATCCCAAATCATTGCAGATATTTTCTGTAGAACGAGGAAATGAAGATATCAGCCAGGAGAATGGAAAATGAGTGTACCTGCATGCAACGGCGTGTTCTATTTTTCAGGCTTAACAGCTTAGCGGTAACATTTGTACATTAGCTAAATAACATCTCCAGGGAAGCTGGAGATAGAACCTTGATGTCTACTGATTGTACATGTGTGAGTTTGTGCTCTCAAAGGATGGTCCTTAAAAAACTCTCTGCTGGAAGCTATTGTGCATATTGCAAAAGGACCGTTGCTAAGTGCCAATTGAGCTAGTACTGTATACTTGCCATTTAAAAAGAAGATTTTGTACCACTTGATTATGTTAAATAGAAATGTTTGAAATTTATACAGAATTACTTCAAAATGGCACAGTAGTTATATGTCTAAAGAGCTCCAACTACTCTATGGCGTAACTAATGTCACTCCTCCTGGAGGATGGTTTAATGTGAGACTGTCACCGAATGTGCTCCAGGAACGTACAGAAAGCCTGGAAGAGTGAGCCCATAAATACATATTGTAATAGACCTTAAATCCATGTTTGCCTTGCAATCCACCCACACACACACATGTCTTCATTCAGTGTTTCAAATAGCACAAATGGAACTCTGAATAAATTTTTAACTTTGGATAGCCACTTCTAAATCAAGCGAGCAAGTTTTATTGTATACTTTGCAGGGTCGAAGCATTCTGCCCTTGCGGGATCGCAGCATGCGGTACCTTCGGCAAGTCCCTTTGACAATCCCATCATCACAGAGAGTGCAGGTATTCCTTCCAGATGATTTTATTCTTTTGAATCAGTCCCTATTTCTTTTTGCCATTCCCTCCAAAATTAACCATCTTTTCAAGAGATACATGTTCTAAACCACAAGGCATAAAAACAAGAAATTTGCAAAGGGCTCAGGACCCCAGATTCCCTCTCTCTCTCCAAAGGTTTTATGGAAATAACAGAAGAAGATCATTTTGAAAAGAATGAAATTTTGATGTATTAAAAGAAATAAAAAAGAGTCGGCTATAGGCTGAAGACTTGGGGAACATGTTGGGAAAGAGCATGGACATGATTGGAAAACACATAAGGAAGAAAGGTACCTTCCAGTTCCCAGGCAGGCTCAGCCTTTCTCAATGGAAACCAGAAACATGATGGTAAAAGCACTCCCCCAAACCAAACTCACTGCCACAGAGCCCCGCAGACTCAAGACGACCAAAGAGAACAAGGAAGAACTGCTCCTTGCAGTTCCCGAGACTCTTAACTCTTCACAGTAGAAAGCCCCATCTGGTGGGTCATAAGGAGACACCAGAGAGGAGGCTAGAAGGATGCTCTGCTTGATTTCATCCACTGGAGTTTACTGTCATGTGGAAGCTGCAACTTTGGAAGCACTTATGACAAAGAACAAGGAAGGGTTGAGTCGGGTCCTTGGCAGAACATAGGGTCAGAAAAGAGAAGTTTCACTTAGAGCCTTATTAACTCCAAGAAGATTAAACAAAAACTAAACAATTAAATTTTGTTTCTGCCCAAGGAACAAAAGCATTACAATCCTCCACCTTCATGGGAACCATTTTCTGATGTTGACAGGGGGAAGGATTCTTATCTGCTGACCTCTCTAACCCTCACCAAAATCAACTGAAGCCGCTGATTGGCCTCGTCTGTCCAAAATACAGTCACCGCTGCCAACAGCCAGCATCGCAACACCACCCCACCCTTCACCCACTCAAAGGAAGAGCAGGGGGACACATGCCAGCGTGGCATGCAACTTACAAACCTCCAGCCACTGGATGAAAACCCCAATGCTTGAACGGGAAGGATGAGGAAGACTACAGAGACATCATTCTGGAATGTAATGTGCTGTGAGGTTTGAGAAAGTATCCCACAAAGTGCTGGGGTAATAGTGTTAACCAATGAACAAACTTGATTCCTGAGAAGTTGAAACATTTATCTTATTGATTATCAAGCTACAAATACAAATTGAATGACTGCAACACCAATTTACCAGAAACATCTCCAAACAAGCAACTTAAGGAAGAAGCTTAAAGATATGTCTGAGAACTCAAAAGAAAAGACACGAGAAAGAAAATATATTAGAGAGAAGTCTAACATATTGGGGTTTGGATGCACGAGATGCAGTCATCGGGATCTTTGGGAAGCAAAGCACAAAGAAAGAATGTGGAACAGGGAGAGAAAACAACAGACACGCATATTTGCGCCCTACTGTCACCATATCGCAAAACTACCGGAACAGCAAAAATGAATTTTATGATAGTCGGTGTTGGCAAAGGTGCAAAAAGTAGGAAATCTTACAAGCTACCAGAGAAAAATGTAATCCGTGTTTCTTCTCTGAAAGTAAATGAATGCCCCTTCTGCCCAGCATTTTACTTCAAAGGTGTTTCCTAGGGATCGCTTGCCTAAGTAAGCCAAGACATGGATTTCAGAAATCATTCTAAAACCCGATCCCCTCAAGTTCACGCTGACTCACCATCAGATCTGACATAACATTTCCAAGCTGTGAATCTTTAGAGGAGCAGACAGCCTCATTGTTTCCCCCCCCCCCACACACACACACAGAGGCTGTTGGGTTTGAACCAACAGCCTCTCCGTTAGTAGTAAGTGCTTAGCCTAGCATGACATCAGGACTCCAAACTGACATTACTTCAAAAACCCAACCCAACCCACTGCCCTGAGTCGATTCTGACTCAGAGGGACCCCATAGAGGGCTTCCAGGGCGGTGGATCTTTATTGGAGCAGCCAGCCTCTTTTGTCTCACGCAGCAAGGAGGCTGGGTTTGAAGTATGGATCCTAGCTCACAGTCCAATGCTTACTGATAGGGCCACTGAAATTCAATTGAAGAAAAGAAATGGAAAGAGTGCTTTTTTCATGGTGGTATTACAGCTATATTCAAATGAAAATCAAATCCACTGTCCTAAACTCCATTTTGATGCAACGCAAACCTTTATAGGGTTTGTGAAGCCATAATAGGAGCCAGCAGCCTCATTTTTCTCTCATGGAGGGGCTGGTGGGTTTACACTGCAGATCTAGTGGCTAGCAGGCCAATGTGGCAACTGACAATGCCACCAGAGTCTTAAATAGTCGTCAAAGTTGGAGAATTGTGTGATATATTTGTTATAGATTAAATTGTTTCCACCAAAATTAGGAGAATTTAAAAGTCCATGGAAAACACATGGAATGATAATGGAATTTTCTCATCATTTGTTTACATTCCTGAACATTAGAATCCCAACCACTCTACCTGTAGATGTGATCTCATTTGGCAATAATGCTTTCCTTGATATGTTAATGAACTCCGTATGAAACTCATTGTGGCCCTTTAAGATACAGCAGAACTCCCCCTGGGGGCTTCTGCGACTGAATCTCTGTGAGAAGATGAAGCCTCTCATTTCTCTCTTGGAGAGGCTGGTGGCTTCAGATGGAAGGCTTTGCCATTCACAGTGCAACACACAAGCCACGACGCCACTGGGGAATTAGATGGGATCCATATTATCTGGACATGGGAGTTCTTACCCATTGGGTACACAGCAGTGCAGGTCACGTGGAATGGCCAAGGAATAAAGGAATGCCGGGTCTACAAACACTGAGGGGGAAATAATTGCCCTAGAATCAACACGGGGCCTTCTCCAGGAATAGTACCCTGAGTTCAAACTTCTTCAGACCAAACTCAAGCACTGCCATCGAGTTGATTGTGACAGCCAGGGAACTTATAGGAGAGACTAGAAACACCCCTTTGCATCTCTGAAATGTTAAATCTTTATAGGAGTAGACAGCCTCACCTTTCTTCTCCTGCGTGGCTGGTGGGGTTGAACCACTAACCTTGCAACAGCTTAATGGGTTGCCCACTACTCACAGAGCTCCTATCCTCCTCCTAAAAGGCGCTCTGGTTGCCCAGTGGTTAAGCGCTTGGCAGTTTGAGCCCGTCAGCCTATACAGCAGGGAAATCATGGGGTCTGTCTGCTCCTATAAAAATTTAAAATAAATTTTTGTGTGTGTGCCAATGCCAATTTACATGGCCTTCTAGGACAGGGTAGAACTCCCCCTGTGGGTTTCCAAGACTCTTTATGGGAGTTGAAAGCCCCATCTTTCTCCAGTGGAGCTGCTGTGGATTTCTAACAAAATACTTTGAGAATTGCAACCCAATTAGTATCCACTATGCCAAGAGGGTGCCAGCTCAAGGAACCCCCAGGGGCATTTCCAGTCAGTCATATCAGATCACTGTAAATAGAAACCTACTCAACAACACACAGCAATTACAGCTTCCTAACCTGTGACAAATAAACGTCTGCTCTTTGAAATGGTCCACTTGTAGTATTTCTCTTACAACAGGACCAAGTATCCTAGATGATGCTGATATGCTGATACATCCGATAGACAAATTCCAACCAAAAAGAGAATTAGAAGGAAAAGTAATTGTATGCCCATAAACAAAACAAAATAATCTAGATATAACTACATATTATTTTATATGCTTAAATATTTCTAGGAAAAATGTGAAATTGCCAAATTCAAATTTTAATTTTCTCTTTAATTTGATATGTTCATAAATGACACTATCTCAAATTTATTAGAGAAAATGTTTGAGCCATAAAAGTAGTCTTAAGTAAACCCTATTTAATTTGATAAAAATCAAAAGAGTAATTCCATGTACAAGTAATTTTTAATTAAGATAGTAATTCTTGAAACAGTAAAATGTATCAAAAGAAGGATATTATGCATTCTCTTCCAGAATAGAAAGGGTATATTCCTGAGTCATTTATAACTCTCCATCAATTATATAACTAAAATATAAAACATTTTTAGGTCTTTTCTGATATCATTTTGGGTAAATTAAGGAAGACTCATCTAGCATAAGAACAAAGTTTTTTTTGTAAACTCATTTAAGAAAAATTACTTCAATACATGCTAGGCCTATTGGGTTGGGCTGCAAGCCACAGAGTCAGCAGTTCAAAACCACCAGCCCCTTCAAGGGAGAAAGATGAGACTTCGGACTCTTATGAAGAGTTGTAGTCTTGGAAAGCCTGAGAGGCAGTTCTAGTTTCTCTTTTTGGGTTGCTAGGAATCAGAACTGACACAAGGCAGTAAATGACTGCCTCACATCATTGTTGTTATTAGCTTCTCCCAACTCATAGCAACGTATTCACAACAAATGTAACCCTGCCCTCTCCTGTGTCATCCTGACAACATTGGTTCAACTCCGTGCCAATACCCATCTAAAAGTGTTTAAAAAATAATTGTGTGCGTCATATAAGTGATTGGCTACTTTCTTTTGTCTTTCCAAATATCAACTTTTGGCTATTTTATTCATTACCATCAAAGAGCAAGTGGTATCAGTTTGATATCCAAGCATAGTATTTTTTTTCCAATACTACTAACAATAGAAAAAATTGATAAAAGAGAATATTAGGCCTGAGGGATACAATAAATATATCCAGATATGTGTATCTAATAGAAAAATCAATAAGGAGTAACAAATGAAGTGATCATAGAAATTCAATTAAAGATTAGAACTTATATTCTCCGAGATGTCGTCCAACATTTTAGGCATTTTATTATAACTCCCAGGAATCATTGCTCTAAAAAATGAAAGCTTTTGAAAACATTTTTCTACATCAACTTCTGCTCTTCTAGGTGATTAGAGGTTCTGACGCGTCTTTCCACTAGTAAAGAATGATATGTGTATAAAGCGCCCTTTGAGGTTTTGCTAGATTTTACAGACAGAAGAAGTCTTCAAGAATTCACTACCGTTCCTGCTAAATGCACCCACACTGACAGTGAAGGCTTGTCTGGAGCGATGGTCCTCACAGGGCTTTTTGTACAAAAATCAAGAAAAGGCCAAGTGACTGCAGTCACTTGCAAAAGTAAATAAATACTTTTGGGAGTAACATTTGGTCAAGTTAGCTTTCCAAGACAGAAAAATATTAAATACAGGCCTAAAAATACAAAGCGTTAAGCACATAAGAAGGCCAGCTGCTGTAAGTGTTTAAAGAAACAGGAAATAATAGATTTAGACAGGCAAGGACTACAGATCCAATAATGATCAGACACTCACAAACATTTGAAATATTTAAGGAAACAAATGCTACATTAACAAACCTGAGCCCTAAAGCAAGGAACGATCTGGAATACACTAGCTGAGGCTTGTTTGTGTTTTCCAGTGATGCTTCTAGAATGGAAATGGTGAGTTTGGACACAAAAAGTGAACATTTTTAACAACAGATAAGTCAGAAAGAAGGAAAGAATTGGTTGGCTGGGCATTAGTGGTGAAGAAAGTTGCAAAGGTGGTACAAAGATATAAAGGGTCAGAATATTTAAATGGAAAAGAAAGCCCAACCGGAAACAACATGATCCCTACATGGAAATCACATTTCAGTCTCTCTACCAAATTGCCAAATACGCTGCCGTATTTGCGGGAAGCCCCGGGAAGAATTCCGGTGCTCATAAAGCAAGCTCTGCTCTCCGACCCCTGATTTTGCACCTTCGTGGAATGCTCCTGGTGTACCCAAACACAGTGCTCGCTCTCCTTTCCGGAGGACTCCTGGATGCAAATGAGGTTGAACCCCGGCCATCCTTGAGGAGCCTACTTTCTTCTACTCTCGGTGGTTGCCTATAGTGACAACGTGTGATTCCTGATCTCTGGTGGAACTCATATGCTGAACAAAGGATAGGTTTTCTTGCTCGTCCGTCCACCATGTTGGTAATTATATCTTGCAAATTAAGCATTTTCATTGGTAGGCACCCACTGGTACAAAATTGTTTGCACACCTAGGTACATACTTGTATACATGTATGTCAGGAAATAGGTGCAAGAATACTTCAGGAACACTGCTCCTAACAGCAAAAGACTGGAAACAACTCAAATGTAGAGCAAGGAGAGACGGGATAAGTAATTGGAAATACGTCTACTCAGCAGAGTTTCACACAGCAGTAGGAAGGAAGTAACAACAAACACACACACACAAGTCCCAGAATATTGCATAATATATTCTCATCGATCTAAAAGACAAAGAAAATGAATGTCAAATATATTCATTTATCAAATTGGATTAAACAAATTGTCAAGAGAAAAAAAAGTCAAAGTATGACTACTTCTTGGGGTATAGGGGTGCAAAGGGAAGACTACTCCTTGGGGTATAGGGGCGAAGGGCAATATGTTTGTCAAGTTATTGGTGCCATTTTAATCATTGGACTGTGAAGTACAACCAGAGTATTTAAGTAAAATATATAATAAAGTATGATTGTTTATAATTGCATGGTATAGATTCATTTGAATTTTATTGTGACTCAAGTGAATGTTTTCAGACCAGATCATCAGAGTTACAGTCAATAGCTCTCCCATTGCCTATCAATTATATGCCTCTCAATTTTCATCCCCTTCTTTCCCATGCACAGAAAGGGACCAATAATTGCACCGTAGATGACTGCTCACAGACTTTTTAAGCTCCAGTCACCACTAAGCCAAGTAAGGTTTAGAAGATCATCTCAGTGAATTACGGTATGCCAATAGATGTTGATGACCCCCAAGACTACGCTCCTGATCCCCCAAGTTCAGCGACTCCTGCCATTGGTTATGGCCTACCACATTCAAAGGTATATTTGCAGCTAAAGTGAACACACATACACAAATGCCCTCTGTCAAATCTGTACATATCCATGGATCTGCACCCTTTGTCTCTCCCATGTGTTCCGCTTGCATGTGTATGGAAGCATCTGCTTGTAGATCACCATGAGTGCATGATTTTAGATGTAACAGCATGAGCCTCTCTTACAACCGTTAATGTCTTCTCCTGCCACCATTGTGATAAGAATACCAAATATATAAATAAGCTTGTGTTAAAAAATCCATATTTGGTTGTGAACTTATATATTAGTTAGATAAGAATTTTTTGAGGCTGAACTTGTTTTTATTTCAAAATCACTTGTTTGGGTTTTGAAATAAAACTAGTTTGATACTAAAACTTGCAGTGAAGACAAAACAGACACGACAGCTAGATAAGGAGAAGACTCAACACCGTGATGCACGCGAGAAGCGTTGTTGCTTGGAACAAGACACAGCCAGAACCAGCATTTGCTCATTCCGGGGCCATGGTAGTCGGGACCTCTAGTCACCTGTTCCTCCTAACTTCTGAGAGTGGATGATGCTGCCTAACTACCAAGCTGAACGGGAGAGTGAGCATGCTGCCCCAGCTTGAGGTGAGAGCTGTACTCTCCATGGCACCAAGTGGCACCGATCTGTCCAGAGCCAAGAACTGCCGGAGAAGGAATATGCCTGTCACCTGACAGAACCACAGACCACAAAGCCAGGGGTCTTTACTTCATGTGTTGTGAGTTTAACTTTGGGATTGCCCTGTTTCTGCCTTCCGTCTCTTGAACTAACTCAAAGGACTATATGGCCCTGTGAATGAATCTATCGATTTGTTATGCTATTGGAAAAATCACTCTATTGTTGAAAGACATAATTTTGTGTAAATCATATTTTCGGTGGCTTGCTCAAAACACTTTGTTTTTCTGTCAGCCTCCCTCTTACGGTGCGTCTTCTTCCCCATCACCAATTTAACACTGTCGATCCTCTGGCAGCCATCAAAGAATATTCCTTTCAATGTGAAAACCTTTGACCTTGTATAAAAGGAGTCTTGTGGATGTCCTTTTGGGGTTGATCGTTTTACTCAGTAAAATACCTTCCAAGGTCTTCAATGTTATGAAATGTCTAACTGATTCATTGCTAGTCTTTAGTATGCGTAGTACTCTATTACTAGGAGCCTAGGTGCTGTACTTGTTGGGCTGCTAAGCAGTTCAAAACCAACAGGGGCTGTTCTACTCTGCCCTATATAGTCACTATGAGTTGGAATTGACTCAATGACTATGAGTTTTGTTTTCTCCATTGTGTGTACCTGTTACATGTATACTTTGATCTAGATAAAATATTTTTAAAGATAAAGAAGAACAAGGGTTAATCATTGTCCAATAGATTTTTTGCTAAAATATTTTAGGGGCATTTGAGTATAGTTAAAACTGTACTTCCAGAAATTCCAATATGCTATTCGACATCGTGAATTTCAAAATAGCAGTGTGTTTAGTTATCAAACTGCTTTGAGGGGGAACCTTAAGAGTAGCCATTCAACCTTGAAATCTCCCCACTGCTGGCCTTCATAACAAATCTGAAATGTAAGAAGTATGGGTGGAATGCTATTTAGAATCAGGAATGGAGGTGCTTTTACTCACATACTTTAGACATGTTATCAAGAGAGACCAGGTTGATAAGACCATTATACGTCATTAACAAAAAAGAAAGGAAGATCCTGGAAGGTGAGTTGACACAGTGACTGCAACAGTGAGCTCAAACTTAAGAACGATCATGAGGGTGGTCCAGGAGCAGGTGCTGCTTCCTTTGGTTGTATGTAGCATCATTATGCATAGAGATTGACTAGAAACCACCCTACAACCACCAGCACCACCACTACTCACCACTCTCCAACACTCACCAATCACCATCACTCCCTTCATTTCACTGTGGCCTTTCGCCAGCCATGTTCAAACCATCTGTGCTCTAGCAGGCCATGCCACTATTTGCTTCTCCTCCCATCAGTCCACTTCAGGGTCAACCTGCAGCTGCCAGCAACAGTTATTGTAGGCACCAATGATGTCCAACCTCAAGCACTTGTGTCTCTCTCAACTGTGAGCTCTTGATTACCTGTGGTACAGTTGGCCCAAAGTTCCTTGTTTATAAATATCCTCAAAGCCATCCTCAACCATAAGAGAAAGGCTATAGCCAGACGGCCTTCCATCATGGAGGTGTGCTTACACTCTCTCTCTCTCTGAGCATTCCCAGGGGGACTGATTGGCCTAAGATGCTCATGATGGTAATGTACTTTTGGTGACCCCCACCCCTTCCCCGCCTTCCCTCCTTTCCCTACCATCTCACTCCCTCACTCTCTCACTGTGACACTGGTATCACTTCCCAAATTCTTGTACCCCAATCCTCATCTCAGTCAATTTTAGAGGGGGGTGGATTGACAGGTCTATGCTGAGATATTTTGACTCTTTTCCTATCTGGTTAGTCGCACTTCGTGTGGAATGCCTGTGTGAATGGTAGGGGCCTCAGGATTTCTTAGCGTGGCATGCTATCATGGCACCCAAGCTGCACTGCAGCATATTTACATAAAGTCCTTTAATCAATACGGTTTCTCTTGCCCCTTCCACCACCTGGGAAGCGGCTTCTCATATTGCACAAGATAAAGTTATTTCTGCTGCAGGCAGGTTACTTATCATTAAGCCTCAACTGTCAAACTCAATACAGAAAAATCTAGAAGCCAGTCCCTGAGTGGCTGTTTTGAAGCGGTGGTACATGGGAAGGGGCTGAAAGTATGAAAATGAGAAGGAGGAGGAGGAGGATCATGCCTTTCTAATCAAGAGCTGATGCTTTCCAGCAGTGTCACTTTCTCTACCACGTGTCAACAGAGGAGGACTTTTCTCATCACCCATGATCTTTGAAGAGTTCAACAGGCAATTCTATCTTGTATTTTGAGAAGTTGGAGAACTGGTGCCGCACATCAGAAGCAGACTTGGAGATAACCAATTACACTCTGCTAAGTCAGTCTGATCCAAAATGCAATCTATACCTAGGGCACGGGCAAGTTTAATGAGAAGGTAACAGTATAGTCTGTGGGGTTTTTTTTTTTGTTTTTTTTAGGAAATACAACTTGGTGCAATGGTTCTTAGAGCAAGAATACAGTGAGTAACTTTACTGGGCCTTACCGAGACTGTTTCCCCCGTCCAAGCTGGGAAGCCATGATTACTCAAATAGTCACGCATGTTTGTCAAGGTTCTAGGAGCCCCTGGCCTGTCAGTTCTGAATTAATTGCTCTAGGCAATCTCACAAGACAAATCAGAAAGTAATTGGATTTCTCCCAAACTCCCTTAAACCTGGGAACCACGCTGAATACCTTAAGTTTCCAGCATGATGGGAATGGTCGGGGGAATGCACCCCCTCTGACCTCTTATCAATACCTGGCTGCATAAGCTGGCCAGCCAGCGGGGCAATAGAATGGAGAGGAATATGAACCCTGCCCATTTCTACAACAAAGAAGGCCAGAGGAAGACCTGAAAGAGACCCACTTTCAAGTCCATCTGTCTTCATCTTCCCAGGGATCAAATAAACCAAAACCAACTGCCATCCACTTGTGGGGATTCTATAGGACAGAGGAGAACTGCCCCACTGGGGTCCAGACACTGCATCGCTTCAGGGCAGCAAGGCTACCGTATCAGTCTCTATGGAGTAAGCAGCAGGTAGAGTCACACCCCCAGTCTTCTGGTAAGCCGCCCAACACTTAACCCATGAGCTTGCAAGGTTACTAGGGCATCGAAAAGTAGTAACAATTGAGAGTTTTTGTTTTGTTTCATAACCAAGGGCCCCCCCAATAACCATTTCAGAGCACAGCAAGGCTAATTCCTTGGGCACTGAAACTGAGAAACTGGTCAACATTTCTCTGTTGTTCAGGGTTATATTAAGACAGAAAAAAATGCCATTACTGAGGGATTTTCTAACTGAATAGTCATTCTAATGGTGGCTGGCTCTAGAACGACAGTGCTTCTTGTTAGTCACAATGTGGATACGCCATTGCTAGAGACGCAGCTTCAATGTTAGCCTTAACACAGGAATCTGCCACGGACAAAGCCCTCTATTCTGAGCTCTCTTTTCTTCCCTTTTGCCCAGTGGCACAGGGAAGCAGTCTCCTATTGGTTAGGGCAAATAGACTGTGTGCCTTGCCTTTGACCTTGGTATTTACAGGCACCACGTTGGCAGCTTGCCATTGGTGTTGGTGCAGGTATGTATATGACAGGAATCGGAAGTGGGCGAATGTTGCAAACCAGCGTCCTCCTGCCCTGCTAGCTTCAGATTCGATCGTTAACCATTTATAAGCACACATCTGCTAACAGTGAAGAAAGAAACAAAAACAAGGACGAATCTGTGGCTTCTTGCCTTTGGCCAAGTGGTTGGTTTGACTCTTTGATCGTGAGGAGCCTGACCCTTACGGCAATGCTGGCAACTTCATGAGTCCATGTGTTCTATCTAGTAAACGTCTGATGCTCAAATTCACGCCAGATGAACCGTTGATCTCTCATGTGTAAAACAAAGTGGTAATACTTGCCCTCTCTCCCTCCCAAGTTTATGATGAGACCTCAAATGAATAATGCACATGAAATCACAGGTTTACATATAATAATAGTGAACAGCTGACGTTTATTTAGTGTTTAGTATGTGCCCAGCACTGTTCTAAGTGATACACATGTTTTAATCAGTTAATCAACACTCAGTCATGTGAGCTGTGCGTTGGGCTGGGAGACAAATGTAGTGAGAGTCATCTATATATAAGAACGAGTTTATATCAAAAATGCAGTGAGAATCATCTACATATAAGAAAGAGTTTTATATCAAAAAGTAATTAAAAATCAACAAGGCATCCCAGCCCAGACCCACTCTAGTTCATATGTCTGATGCAAGTCCATATGACCTTCTTCAGACTCACCTAGCTACAGGCTGATGAACCAGGAAGCAGGAAGGTCAAAGGCCAACAGGTACAGACACACATAGACTCACTGACAGTGGGTACGTGGCAGGACACTGCCCCCTCTCCGGGGAGGGCAGCCCAGAGGCGGTCATGGAGGCAGGCAGAGTTCCAGCACATGGGAAGATGGCATCGTAGAGAGAAAAGCAGTTCCCACAGTCCCTTACTCTCGCACAAAGGACCATGCCCCCAAAAGGTGTCATTAAGCTACCACTTGACTAACACCGCTAGCCAGGAGTGTCTCAAAACCAAACCAAACTTGCTACTATCGAGTCACTGCTGACTCACAGTGACCCCTGGCTGGTTCTGAGACTGTAACTGTTTACTGGAGTAAAAGTCTAGACTTTTGGCCCAAGAAGCTGCTGGTGGTCTCAAACTGCTGACCATGTGGCTTATAGCCCAATGCAAAACCACTACCCCACCAGGGCAACCACCACTACCCCTAATTGGTGTAAAATCATCCAGCTACCATACAGGAAGTAGTATATGAACAAAAACCCATGATGCTGAAGGAAGAAGTTCAAGGTGCACTGAAAGCATTAACCAAAAAAGTTCTAGGAATTGATGGAATAGCCATTGAAATGTTTTAGTGTTTCAGCTACTGGAAGCACTCGTTCGTTTATGCTAGGGAGGTCCAACTAACTGGGCAAAATCCATATGTGTACCCATTTCAAAGAAAGTTGACCCAACAGACTGCTCAAATTATACAACAACATCACTGATATCACAGGCAAGTAAATTTTTTTCTGAAGATCATCCAACAACAGTTGCAGCAGTGCATTGACAGGGAGCTGCCAGGTTCAGGCCAGATTCAAAAGAGGTCTTTGGACAAGGGGTATCCATGCTAAATGTCAGCTAGAGCTTGGCTGAAAGCAGAGCGCACCCAAAATATGCTTACTTGCATTTTATTGAGTATGCTGAGGCATTTGATTGTGTGGATGGCCTTGAGAAGAATGGGTACTCGAGAACAGTTCACTGTGCTCATGAAGAACTCGTACTGGCTTAAGAGGCAATTGTTTGAACAGAACAAGGGAAGATGGTGCCGCCTAAAATCAGGCAAGGCTTGTATCCTCCCATGATACTGTTCAGTCTGTGTGCTGATAAAAAATCATCTGAGAAGCTGGCTCAGACGAAGAAGAATTTGGCATTGGGGTTGGAGGAATGTATATTAAAATTCTGAGATATGCAGATGGTACAACCTTGCTTGCTGAAAATGAGGGAGACTCAAAGCACTTGCTATTGAAGGTCAAGGATCGTAGCCTTTACTGTGGATTACAACTCAATGTGTAAAGAATACTAAAATCCTCCCAACTGGACCAAAACCTAAGCTCATAATAGGTGGCGTAAAGGGTGAAGTTGTCAAGAAGTTTGTCTTGTTTAGAACCACAATCGATGCACATGAAAGCAGCTCTCAAGAAATCCAAAGACACATTGCACTCGGGAAACCTGCAGCACAAGGCCTCTTTTGAGTACTGAAGAGGAAGGAGGCTGCTTGGGGTCCTAAGGTGCACCTCACCCAAGCCGTGGTATTTTCCATTGCCACCTACGAAGTGAAAGTTGGACATTGAATAAGGACGACTGTGGAGGGATCGGTGCATGTGAATTGTGGTGCTGGAGACAAACATGGATGGTGCCACAGACCGCTGGAAGGACAAGCAAATCTGTTTCGGAGGAAATTTGCCAGAATGCTCTTTAGGGGCCAGGATGGCAAAAGTTCATCTCAAACACTTTGGACATGTTATCAGGAGAGGTGAGTCCTTGAAGGAGGACACCACGCCTTGTCTAATGGAGGGGTACTGACACAGCAGAAGGCTCTCACAGTGGCTGCTCAATGGGCTCAGGCAGAGGAGTAACTGTGAGACTGGCACTGGATCGGGCAGTATTTTGTTCTGTTGTGTGTGCAGAGGGTTGCTATGGGTTAGAACTGACTTGATTTTACCCAAAAACCACCACAGTGATGGGCGAAAATATCTTTTTTTACAAGGAACTGAAGAATAACCAAAGTTAAACAATTCATCCAGGAACACATGATTAATGTCAGAACTAATATGGCACTCTCACAACCTAACTTGCGATGGGTTTTAGGGTCTGAGTTATGTCACCTTAGAGATAAAATGACGTGATCTTCATAATGATCCAAGAACCCGAATATAAAGTTAAAAGACAACTTTGGTGGTTTCTATTTCACCTATCAGGAGTAAATTCCTCTATGGCTTCCGGCTTTGAATGGCAGGTGAAAATTTGAGAAAAAAAACTATTTTCTTGTCTTGGTCTTAATCTAGTAGTTTTCTACCACTCTGAAAACTAGCCTTATTCTCAAAGTCCACAATGTGTGATTGATTGGTTGGTGATCATCAAAGTATGTAATATAAAATATTACTTCCACAGCATGTTAATTGGAATAATTTGAGAGTAGGAAATTCATGACCAAATAATTTTGGTGAAGCCTAGACTGCAGCAGGCTTTCTCAGAGATCTTAACATGCAATTTTCTACTTTGAATGTTTCAGGAGGGATATTCATGTGTTTTCTGAAATAAACTTCTTTCTTCTTTGGACAAATATTTCAATAAACATGTTTTAGGGATTGAAAATATTTCATTAGTTTTGTAAGCTAGGATTTGTTCAATTGTAGATTTTTAGCTTTCTCCAGATACACACCTTTTATTTGGCTTTCTTCCTCCCCCTCCGGCCTGTATCTATGGCCCAATTAGATGGAAGATCATGTTTTCTGTCCCAATTGGTCCAATCCCTTCTCCTAAAATACCAATTGGCCATGGACGCAATTGTATTCCTCTCTACATCACATCTCTAATTTCTCTCTCGTCTTTTTATCTCTTTATCTTTATCCGCTGTGCTCTGGGAGAGTTTCTCCAGATTTCCGTAATCACTGATCTAATTGTATGTAGTGTCAAGTTTGCTCTTTTTATTCCTAAAGCCAATGCATATTCGGGTGTTTGATTTTCAGTTTCCTGACAATAGTCCTTGTTTCATCCAGCCCTCTTTTACGTCTGCCTGCTGTGCATTCTGCATCCCTTTCATCTGAGACTATTTTGTCTTATTTAATATTTCATCTCCTCGTTAAGGTTCATGTTCCTCCATTTAATAATGAGTACAAGATCTGCTTGCCTCAAAACACAACCGTTTGCTGCAGTGGCTCTCTCAAAAGTTTCTCTTTGCTTTCCCTCTAGAGTGAGTTTATTTTTCACCTGAGTTTATGCTTTGGCTTCTTTTAGACAGTGTCATGGCGAATGTGCATGGCCGGCACGCATGGGCATCTTTGATGCGTTTGCCTATGTGCGTATGAGGGAGAAGGCCCATGTGCTTGCTGCTCATGCTCATTGAAAACAGATTCATAAAAACGAGTTGGACAATATTCAGGGTAGGAGGAGATTTCTCTTCACTGTCTACCTAGGTGCTGCCAGATCCTCTCAGTTATAAAGTCAGAGAAGTAGTTATTTTACCACAAGAATTGCTGGTGCCCAGAGATTCATTCACCAATAAGTGAAGCCCCCAATGAGGTGTGCTGATACCAGAGCCAGAGCAATGGAGTGAAGCACAGCAAGGATCAGAAAGGTGGCAAAGAACCGGAAAATGTGTTATTCTTATACACAAAAGGCCACCATGATTTACATCTGACTCAGTGTACAACACGCAAAAGCCAGTTATTAATTACTTAAAGCTAATAACCAACATGAACGGAATAATTCCTATGCCTCCCCTGCATGCTTCTAAGTGCTTTAGAGAATTTCATTCATATAAAGAACCTGGGCGACAGTGGATTGCAAGATGGACTACTAGATGCAAGCTCAGCTGTTGAAACCCTTCTGCATGGTGTCTGTACTCCCATGAAGATTTAAAGCCCCGAGAATCCAAAGGGGCTGTGCTAATCTGTCCTATAACTTTGCTAAGGGTTAGAATGGACTCTGTGGCAGGGAGAGTATGAATGAGAACCGTCCTAACAACCCTTTATGAAAAACAAGACACAAAAGGTTCGCTACCTAGCCGAAGACTCTACAGTTCTTAAGTGGGCAAGACTAGGTCTGTCTCACTGTACAGCAGAATCTGTCTGCTCTGCGCTGCTGGACGGAGCAGGTCTGCTTTCACTGTCTCACCCGCTGACCGCACAGAGGAAAGCCTGTTCTCCAGTCATTTGGTAAAGTTCTGCAATCACGTTCTTGCTTGGAAAAATGACACTTTTAGAGTACATTTTCAAATATGTGCCCACTTCACCGTCTTCCCAAATTCAATTACAAGAGGAAATGCTGCACTGTCTGTGTCTTTCTGCGATTAGATTTCTTGTTCTTGCAAAATAGCCTCCAAATGGATGAAGACAGAGAGGGGACAATGGGGATAATGGTATGTAATATGGTCCAGTCCAGTTCAGAAAATATCTCTGACAGAGGAGAGAGGAGCACACAGCATCCTTTATGTTAAGACATCAAGTTTTTGACATCAGCACACAGTGGGATTGGATGGAAATGTCCCTCTTTGTTCCTGTCTCGCCCTGATAGTCTGCCTTAGGGCTCCTTTACTTTGGTCCTGGAAATTCCTCCTGGGGTCATACAGGCAGTAAAGAATATTCCTAGTTACTAGTACTACTGAAAAGTATGCTACTCTTTGTGCATTTGCATAAACATATGAAAGGGAAAGTTTAACCTTATATTTTACATGAAGTAGTGAGTCACGCTGACACTCTGGCCCAGTAATTTGGAGAGTTTGAGCCATGGCGTGATGTGAGACTGAGTGGGATATAATATGCAAACATCCATAATGCAGATGAGTCCATTTGAAGATGGGGGAAAAATCTGAAACTAAGTCCAGTATCATGATGGACAGAAGTAAATTAAGTCAAACAGAAGGACCAATTGTACAAGTCAGATAAGAAAGAGACCCTATAACTTGGAGGGAAACATGTGCTGAAGTTATTAGTTACAGAGTGTATTTATGTCCGGGTGCTTTTTACTTCTTTCATAGCTAGAAAGAAGTTATTAAGGCCATCAAACTATTTTAAATATCACTTCAATTCATTTCATCCAGGAGCCAGAGACACTAACTCTAAGCCTCCCAAAAAGAAGAAGGAGGTTCACCATCCTGGAAAACCAAATCCTCACAGACACATAGGTAAGTCACATCATGATAAATGGAGACAAGATTGGAATTGTTAGGGGTTTCATCTATAATCAATGGTCATGGAAGCAGTATTCAAGAGATCAGATGGCATATGGCATTAGGTAAACCTTTGTGCTGCACAATACTCCTTTAAAGTATTGAATAGCAAGGAGGTTACTTTGAGGATTAGCATGTGCCTGGTCCCAGCCATGGTATTTTCAGTTGCCTCATATGAATGTAGAAATTATACATTGAAGAAAGGAACGCAAGGAAGAATCAATGCATTTGAATTGTAGTACGGGAAAAGAAGCTTGATATTACCTGGGACTGCCAAAAGAACAAACAAACCTGGCTTGGAAGAAGACAGCAGAATGCTCCTTAGAGGCAAGGATGGTCAGAGTTCATCTTACCTAGTGTGGGATTGTTCATAGGAGGCACCAGTCCCTGGAGAAGGGCATTATGTTTGGGAAGGTAAGGTGTGGGGGGGGAGCAACAAAAAGGAGGAAGCTCCAAGACAAAGTAGATTGACACAGTGGCTGCAACAATGGGCTCAAACAAAAGGCTAATGTAGGAGAAGGCACAATTTAGTTCTGTTGTATGTATATGGTAGATTCATAAACTGTTGGCAATTTGAGACTTAAGAGTGGAAGGGTGGAGTCTAGCCTGTCAATCACATCACCGCTTGATGACCTCATTTGGAGGTACTAAGGAGATAAATAGCTTGCTGGAGGAAGGGCACAAGAACACTCCCTGTGAGACATTTCTGTTGAGAAGACACATGGACCTACATTAGAGCCGTGGAGCTGAAGGAGACATGTGGAGACCCCTGCCAGCACTGAGAAGCTTCAATTGCCACTGGACCCAAAAGACTTTCCACCCACTGGCCTTTGATCTTCCTGCATTTGGCATCATTGCATGGCTGCATGCGTCTAAAGAGGAATTTGTGGACTAGTATTGGACATAAGGGCTAAGATTGGATTTGTGGACTTGATCTGCACTGGGCTGGGATGTTTCCTCAATATTCAATTGTTCTTGTATATAAAGCTCTTTCTTATACATGTGAGTATCTATGAATTTGTTTCTCTAGTCTACCCAGGCTAACACAACTTAGAACCAATTCAATGGCACTGAAGAACAACAACATGAGCGGGATTGGACTACGATCACTGGCCTTCCACAGAAATTAATCACACCTTCTTTGGGAATCCATCATATCTTATCTAAAATATAGCTTTTTAATTTTGGGTTGAGGAGCAAACAAGTAGAGGGAATTACACTGTGAACGCTTAGTAAATATCAATGAAACATGATATCATTGTATGGAAATGTATATTAGGAATTACAGGCCTTGGGAAGGTCAGATGTTTAGAGATCTAAGCATGGAGTAGTTCCGTAGTGAATGGTTTCATATTTGGAGTGATGCAGATTAGCACAACTCTTGTACCACTTTAACTCTCTCTGCAGAGGATGAAAGGACACAGAAAGTTCTTAGACTTTCTAACTTGATCTTTGATTAAAACATGTGTGTCACCAACTCTGTCCACTGTCATTGAAGGAATCCTGACATATTATAGTGACATATTGCCTAAAAATATGCCTTACAAAATTATTTGTGGGCTATATTTAATAGCACAAATTGACCTCAGTTTTCCGTATTTGACTTTTAGATCCACACAGCCTGACCAGAGTCCTAGGAATTTCTAGGTTGCTTCTGCAAGCAGGTCTCTACTTATAGTTCCAGGAATCCTGTTGTTTGAGGTCGGTATAAGCTGAAATGAATGACTTAACAAAATTTCCTAATTGAAGTATATCCTAAGGTCAGGCTAAGCATACAAACCTTGATACAATAGTTTTGGGGAGTGGCAACCGCTCAATGGTTGGACTACTTCCCTGTGAACCTGAAGCATATGATGTTCAGAACACAAGCCCATATGAAAGGGTCCTACATTCTACCCCATGCTGTTTTTCATTTTGAATGACCTCAGCCTTTTTCCGGTTTCAAATTTACTTTCGGACAAGAACAGTTACCTGTAAGTCAAATTTCATTTTGTTCCTACTCAGGCTGTTAAGCTGGACCACATTCACGACCTTCCTTTGACCTAAGGGATGGACCCAATGCATTTCTGATCAAAGGACTGCAAGGATAGGTAATGTGTGCAGCGCTGGGACCATCAGAAGTGTCAACATGAACTGATTCCTGGTTCTCTGGGAACACCTACAAGCAACCTTAGGAGTCGTCTACGGGAAACCTCCAGGATTTCTGCAACACTGTAAACCTTCACAGGAGCAGAAAGCCACACCTTTCTCCTGCCGGGCTGCTGATGGCGTTGTACTGCTGGCTTTGCACAAGTAGAACCCCCGACCAGACGCTAATCCATTCTAGTAGGAGCATTGAGATACCATGAAGTCGAGTTCGGAATCAGTTTTCCCCATAAGAAATAACTGAAAACAGGTGAATCTGTTCTCGACCACCAAGTGTTTACCCAAAACTTGCCTCTTTGTAGAAAACAGGACACAGAAACTTCAAAGTAAATAGGTTCAGAGTTAAATAATATAATGTAAATAAGAAACACAGCATCAAGGTTTTTTAACAGCCGCAGTCTGGCCCGTACCTTGAGACTGAGGAGGACGTGGGTCTGAGGACACGGATGTGCAGAGGAGGATCCAGATAGTCATTGTTGGGAGGGGAATCCCCTTCCCTCAAATCCACTGGTCGCTGCTTCTCAGGAGCTTTTTCTCTTCTTTGACTTTTTTCACGAGGACCTGGCTGGCTTTCTCTAAAAAATCTGTCTAATGTGGTCAGCGTTGGTGTTTCCATAACTGTTTCCTAAAAGGATTTACAAAAATGTCATCAATAAGGATAACACGGTTAACAAGTTCCTTATCACGATGATTCCTTTCAAAAAACTCTTTCTTTATCTAAAAGCAGTACAAAAAGCCACAAAAACTAAGAAAATTACAGCAAAACACTTGGAACACAGACGCAAAAGGTTTCAACAGCGCGTACTTACAACGCCAACTAACGCCCAGTGACTGAAACAAGAACTGCTTTTCTTTACAAGAATCACGTGCGTCGGGTCGGATTCTGATCCTTAGAGCACAGCGCTGATGCAAAATTTTCTCAACATTTCACGTCGGAATCCAACTATGTTAAGTACTGACAAGGTAGAGTCCTGGGGTTCTATTGTAGTTAGCAGTGGAACACATAACTACCCGGCCACCAGAGTTCCTATGAAATGGTAACCTTGCAAAAAAAATTATATAATTTCCAGGTTCCTATCTATCACCACGGACATGTTTTCTAATCCTTCTTCTTTGTTTCCAACTTTTGTTTCCAATAACCAGTAATTATCAATTCATCTGATTGGTTTCAGGAGGATGAACATTGGTAGAAGTCTTCAATGTCGTCATCACTAGTTCTAGTGGTTATCGTGTAAACTAGAATAATAGTTTTATTAAGTGACTGTTCCCATAGAGGGAGGCAACATTGTACCTCTTGATAGATATGGAAATGTCTTGTTGCTTCACAATGCTAAGCTTCTTATGCCATTCCTTTTGAGCTTGCCATTACTAGCATAGAAAATAATATGATTGTTCAACTTCTAATAACCTATACTGATAGAAGTGTGAAAGAGTCTGTTAGTAATAAAAATACTAGAAATATAATTTAAGGTTTATATCATTAAAATTCAATATGACAGCCCCTTCCATTGCAATAAAAATTCCTTTTAACCTTAATCATCAGGAAGGTCTTGACTCAGTAAGGAGACTAGCGAGACCATTAAGACAAGTAGCCGGATAGGAAACATCCCTAGTCAGACAATTCAGGTAAACCCAGACACGGAATTATCACCACGATTTAGCCAACCAAGGGCGCATGAGCTTCAGAGGACAGTTTTCTAATTGCCCCTGGAGAAATGTAGGCGTAGATAATATGTTAATGATCGTGACAAAACCTACAATCTTAGAGTAACAATTGTATCACCTGTGATCATTACAAAAACCTGCTAATCTTTTTCTATAATTATTGGGAAAAACCTGCTTCTGTCACATAGTTTAAGGTATATAATCTTGCTTGGTTTCAGTGGATTTTGAAGCAATCCAGAAGGAGAAGCCTGTCTGTTTTCTTCTACAAGAAGAATAAACTAGAATTTCTCTAATTAAACGGTTATTTGTTTTGGCTAACACAAAACCAACAATGCTACCTTTTTTATTTCGGCTCATTGATGCCTTAATAGTGATCTTCCTGGGTTTCATTTCAAGTTTGATGACTTCCAATTTTCCAAGATTCATACTTCATACACGTCACGTTCAGATTATTCATGGATGTTTGAAGGTTTGTTTGTTTTGTTTTGTTTTTCCCTATTATTGGATTGTGCCCCATCAGCAAATAAAGGTCCTGAAAGTTTTACTCCACCCAAGTCATCCTCAAAGAGAGTTCCCCAGATACTTCTGCAAAACCAATATCATAGCTTTGGTGTGTTTTTTGCATAGACTCTATATAAATCTTTATAGTTACATCCATGACCTTTCAATTTGTTTTGTAATTTTTGATACAAGTTTTTTTAATCATTTTACTGGGGACTCGTACAATTCTTATCACAATCCTTGCATACATCCATTGTGTCAAGCACTTCTGTACATTTGTTGCCCTCATCATTCTCAAAACATTTGTCTTCTACTTGAGCCCTAATATCGGCTGCTCATTTCCCCCCTCCCTCCCAACTTCCCCCTCCCTCATGAACCCTTCATAATTCATAAATTATTATTTTGGCATAGGTTGCACTGATACAAGTTTTATATCCCCTAACATATCATATACTCTTGAGAGGCCCGTTCATGTCTTAACCTATGTGCTACCTTTGATATTTACTTTTACAACTAAATTGGGATACAATAAATGTCATAGTTTGATGAAATTTCCATCAACTTGTAGAAAATATTTTGTTTTCCTATTAAGATTAAATAAAGTTTTAAAAATAAGTAATATACAATTAAATTTCCAGGATTATTAAATCCATATTTGCATAGCACTACTGAAGCTACCTTTAGAATTTATATATTTTTAGACCAATCCCTTATGCAGATAACTGCTTGTACTAAGAGTCAGCAGAATGGTGTAGTGGTAACATGTTGGACTGCTAATGATAAGGTCGGTGGTTTGAAACCACCAACTAGCTCCCTAGGAGAAAGACAGGGTTTTCAACTCTGGTAGTGTTACAGATGGGGGGATTTAGGGGAAAAAAAAGAGAGATTCAGCCTCAGAAACTCACAGGAGCTGTTCTGCCCTGCTATCGAGGGTCGCTCTGAATCAGAATTGACTCAAAGTTAGTGAGGTTGGTTTGATAAATTTTTGGAAGCAATGAGTTAATTTTAAAAACATGATTCCAATCTACTAACTACAAAGATCTACTAACTACATAAAATTATTTAAATAGTAATACGATAAAAGATTTATAATGGAGATAACAATTGCAGTAGGGTGTGTAGGAACATTTAGGGATGCAGTAATCCATGATCACCGATGTAAACTAAAAGTAAAACTAAAAAATGCAGCGTAATTCTAGAACCAACTAAAAGAACAGAGACTTGATGCAAATGTGTGTAGTATGTATATGTGTAAAATATATGAAAAAAGTTAGAAATTTTAAAATGTAGTTTCTACATAACATTGGGGTCTTTTTTATGTTGTTTTGAACTCTATGTTAAATTTAATTGAAATATATTTTAATTTTTGTCTTGTTTTGTTTCTTTATTAATAATTTTATTAGGGGGCTCCTACAAATCTTATAACAATGCATCATTCAATTGTATTAAGCACACTTGCACATATTCTGCCATCAACATTTCCAGAACATTTTCTTTCTATGTGAGCCCTGGGTATTGGCTCCTCATTTTTCTCCTTCCTTCGCCACTCTCCTGAATCCTTGATCAATTATATATCAGTAGAACCCTGAAACTCGACACTAGTCCATCCTAGAAGGAGCCTCAAATGCCATGCAATTGAGTTCCAAATCAATTTTTTGATTCTCAACCACCAAGTTTTTACCCTAATCTTGCCTTTTTGTACAAAACAGGACACAGAAATCTCAGAGTAAGTAAATTCAGAGTTAAATAATATAAATAAGAAATACAACATTAAAAATATTTATAATAACCAAAGTGAGGCCCATACCTTGAGCTTGGTGAGGATCTGGATCTGTAGCTATGATGTGGAGAGGAGCGGTGGAGAGAGTCATTGTTTGGAAGGGGAATCCCCTTCCATAAAAATCTACTGGTAGCTGCTTTTTAGTTTTGTCCCTCCTTTGTCATTTTTTCACTAGGAACTGGCTGGGTATCTGTAAATAAATAAATAAATAGATAAATAAATAAATAAATAGATCTTTCTAATGTGGTTTGCTGTTGATATTTCCTTAACTGTTTTCTAAAAGGGTTTACTAAATTATCATCAACAGTATCTTAACACGGTTAACCTTATCATGATGATGCCTTTCCAAGAAGTCTTTCTTAGGATCCATGTTTTTGTCTAAAAACAGTACAAAAAGCCACAAAAATGAAGAAAATTATAGTAAAACACTTGGAACACAGCCGCAAATGTTTCTCAACATTTTGCATCAAATTCCAATTCAGTCAAGGACTGATGCGGTCAAGTACTGGGGTTACACTCTTTCCTATCTTATCCTGTTCATTGTCTCCCTTTACTCACATTTCTGTTATGTATCCCCTTCGGGGAGGGGCTATCAAGCCAACCTTGTGATGGGATCCCCATTTCTCCCCCTTCCCGCCCTCCCCGGCCCCCCATTGCCCTCTCTCATCATACCGCTCCTCCTGCTGCTCTTCCTGAGGGCTTTACCTCTCTTGAATCCCATGTGTCTAGAGCTCTTCTCTGTATGCATGTGTATACTCTGGTCTAGATGGTTATATGTACGGTAGAACTGGGTCGTGGTGGGAGGGGGGCGGGAAGAGGAGGGAGGGAGGAAACATTCATGAACTAGAGAAATGATGTGTGTTTCGTTGGTGCGATACTGCACCCTGGTTGAATCGTCCCTTCCTTGTAACCTTTTTGTCGGGGTACATACGTACAATTGGCTACAGATGGGCTTTGGGTCTCTGCTCCAACACCCCTCTTTCACATAATCAATATAATTATTTGTTTTGGATCTTTTGATACCTGATACCTGATCCTGTCAACACCTCATGATCACACAGACTGGTGTGCTTATTCCATGTAGGCTTATTTGCTTCCCTGCTAAATTGGCGTGAAACAAATTTTTAAAATAATTCATTGTAGTATCCTTTTTTGTCAAATTATAATCTTTTATCACTTAATAATAGAAGATAAGAAGTCTTTTAAGCACATAAAAATGATGACAGTTTGATGGGATTCAGTTCAGCAATAATTTTATCAAATAATATATTTCTTTTTAAAAATACTATTAAATAAAATATTACACACAAATTGGACAGAATAGAAAGAAAAATGTCATTTCAAATCATCTTTCCCAACGTATAGGTAACTGTGTGTGATTCTATAATTATACAATGTGTTGATATATATTTAAAATACATGAAATATGGAAGGGAACATTTATCAATACATTATGACAATTATTTTATGACAGATATTTATACTATTTTATAGATAGAGAGTTTATATAAATGATACATAAATGCTAAAGCAAGGAATTTTTATTTTTTTAAAAGCTAGAAATCATACTATCAAATGACAGATATTCTTCTTTAAAGTGATTCTCTTGGGAAAACTGTTCCTACCTATTTTTGCATATTCTAGCTTAAAAGTGTGTGCTCTGAAATGATGCTGCATTAGTATAAAATGATTCTGGAATATTTTTCTTGGTATTTCACAAGAGTCAATTAGTTAAACACCATATGAAAATTACTCTTAATTTATGAACAATCAAATCAGTTATTCATCAATAAACTCCAACATTGCAGATATTAACATAAATGTTCTATGGGTCCTCAAGCCAATTCTAGAAGAGTAAGGATAACTGTTTTTGAGAAATGGTGTATTGAAATAATAGTATTGCTTTCCAAGGCAATAGCTTCACAGAGGTTAGAACTGCCTTTTTGATCTTATTAATATTTAAATGCTTACTTAAAATGTCCTGACAATATTTTTTTTCAAATATTGCTAGCTGTGTCATACTCTTTTTCACTTTGTCATTCATGGCATAGATGAACATATATTTGTGTGATACAAAATGGCCAATACCAGCCCATTCCAGCTCACTCATGCCTATGATATCAATCTTCATCTATCTCATTCCATGTTTTAAAATTTCAAGTAGACCTAGAATCATAGTCCAAGTATTTTACATTCCAGTTATTAAGAGATGTTTGCAAATGTTTCATCTCATTTTGAGTCATGCCATGACTCAAATGAAGGTCCTGGAAAAGTTATTCCATGCATATCATTAAGGCTGACTCTATTTTGAAGTGGCAGCTCTTCTCCTTTCATATTTTAAGTACCTTCTAACCTGACGAGTTCATCTTCTTGTATTTAAAAAAATTATACTGCTATTGTGTTAGTTTGGGTATATTAGAGAAACAAATCCACAGAGACGTATATGGAAAGGGTAAGTGCACATCAAGAAAATATCCTAACCCAGTGCTGCCCAAGCCCACAAGTCCAACATTAGCCCATATGTCCTACACAAATCCACAAAGTCCTCCTCCATCTCACAAAACACATGCAATGATACCAACTGCAGGAGAAAACCCGAGTCAGTGAAAGTGTAAGCATCTCAGTGCTGGCAGGGGTCTCCAGTTGGCTGCTCCAGCACCCAGGGCTGCATCAGGGTAGGTCCATATGGCTTCTCCTTGGGAATATCTTGCAGGAAGTGAGCCTTGCCAGCTGAAGCAGGGAACTGGCTAAGGCAGCTACACGCTGGTCCGGCCATCAGAAAGCAAGAGACCTGAGAACTAGAAAGGCAAGGCTCACCAAGCCATTTATCTCTCTGCCCTTCAATTAACCCCACATGTGTTTATTGGCCAGGTTGGCACATTAAACTTTAACTATATCAGCTATCCATAGGTGTCATTGATTTTTTTTTTCAAAGTGGATTTCCAGGTCACATTTTAGTCTGTCTTCACCTGAAAATGGAGAGAACCAGAAAGAGATTTCTCAGTTAAGTAAAGGCATTTGACTGTGCAGATCCTGCCAAATTATGGATAACGTTGTAAAGAATGAGAATTCTAGAACTCTTCATTGTGCTCCTACAGAGCCCACCTATGAACTAAAGCAATGGCGTACTAAATGGAAAATGCTCATGGAATCAACAGTTCAGAAACTAAAGCAATGGGCAGTGGGGAGGTGCAGTGGAACAGCAAGGGAATGGAGCGGCAAGGTCCCCAGGGAATGCTGAAAGTGGACTTTGGGGCCAGGGCATAGTGCCCCAACAGACTGGACTGGAAAACACTCCTAAAGGCCAACAAATGATCCTTGAACTAACAACAAGCTCTTCTTTTTTGTGTTTTGTTTTGTGCTTTGTCCGTGGTTTGTTGTTGTTTTGTTCTATATTGTTGCTTGGTTTTTCTCAGCCTTATTTTTGTGCATGCTATTATCTCTGCAGGTCTGACTAAATAAGATAGGCTGGATGAACAATCTGGAGGAACAATGGAAACGACAGTTCCGGGAGAAATGGGATAGGGTGAGGTAGTGGGTAAGGAAATGGTGTTAACAAATCCAGGGACAAGAGAACAACAAGTGATCCAAATTGGTGGTGAGGTGGGTGTGGGAGGCCCGGTAGGGCATGATCAAGGGTAATGTAACGAAGAGGTATTGCTGAAACCCAGGTGGGACAGATCATGATAGTGGGACAGGAGGAAAGTCAAGGGTAATAGAGGAAAGAGCTGAGAGGCAAAGGGCATTTATAGAAGTCTAGACAAAGACATGTATGTATATATATATATGGAAATAGATCTATGTGCCTATATTTATAAGTTTAGTATTACAGTGGCGGATGGATATTGGGCCTCCACTCAAGTACTCCCTCAATGCAAGAATACTTTCTTCTATTAAATTGGCATTCTATGATGGTTATCCTCTTGACACAACCACTGAAGACAAAGCGGGTGCATAAGCAAATGTGGTGAAGAAAGCTGATGGTGCCCGGCTATCAAAAGATATAGTATCAGGAGTTTTAAAGGTTTGAAGGTAAGCAAGTAGCCATCTAGCTCAGAAGCAACAAAGCAACATGGAAAAAGCACTCCATTGGGTGCACACCTCACTGAGGACAAACGGTTGCATAAGCAAATGTGGTGAAGGAAACTGATGGTGCCTGCCTATCAAAAGGTATAGTGTCTGGGGTTTTAAAGGCTTGAAGGTCAACAAGCGGCCATCTAGCTCAGAAGCAACAAAGCAACATGGAAAAATCACTCCAGCCTGTGCAATCACGAGGTGTCAAAGGGATCAGGTATAAGGCATAATCAGAAAAAAAAAAATCTTACCATAGTGAATGAAGGGGGAAGTGCAGAGTGGAGACCCAAAGCCCATTTGTCGGTCACTGGAAATTCCCTTGCAGATGGGTCTAGGGGAAGAGATGAGTCAGTCAGGGTGCGAAGTAGCACTGATGAAGAATACAGTTTTCATCCAGTTCCTAAATGCTCCCCACCCTACCCCACCCCCCACTATCATGATCCCAATTCTACCTTGCCAGTCTGGCTAGACCAGAGGATCTACACTGGTGCAGATAGGAGCTGGAGGCACAGGGAATCCAAGGCAGATGATACCTTCAGGACCAGGGGTGTGAGTGGAGATACTGGCAGGGTAGAGGGAGAGTGGGTTGGAAAGAGGGAACCGATTACAAGGATCTACATGTGACATCCTCCCTGAGGGACATAAACAGAAAAGGGGTGAAGGGAGACATCTGACAAGACAAGATATGACAAAATAATAATTTATAAATTATCAAGGGCTCAGGAGGAAGGCAGGAGCAGGAAGGGAGGGGGAACAAGAGGACCTGATGCCAAGGGCTTAAGTGGAGAAAAAATGTTTTGAAAATGATGAGGGCAATGAATGTACAGATGTGCTTTACGCAATAGATGTATGTATGGATTGTGATAAGAGTTGTATAAGCCCCTAAGAAAACATTAAAAAAAATAAAGCAATGGGCAATTTTGCTGCAAAAGATCTGTTTAAAATGTTAAAAACCGGTGTGCTTCTTCCATGTGGGCTTTTTTGCTTCTGAGCTAGATGGCCGCTTGTTCACCTTCAAGCCTTTAAGACCCCAGGCACTATCTCTTTTGATAGCCGGGCACCATCAGCTTTCTTCACCACATTTGCTTATGCACCCCTTTGTCTTCAGCGATCCTATTATGGAGGTGTGCAGTCAATGATATGATTTTTTGTTCTTTGATGCCTGGTAACTGATCCCTTTGGGACCACTCGATCACACAGGCTGGTGTGTTCTTCCATGTGGACTTTGTTGCTTCTGAGCTAGATGGCCGCTTGTTTATCTTCAAGCCTTTAAGACCCCAGTCACTATCTCTTTTGATAGCCGGGCACCATCAGCTTTCTTCACCACATTTACTTGTTCACCCGCTTTGGCTCCAGCCGTTGTGTCGGGAGAGTGAGCATCATAGAGTTCCAATTTAATAAAAGAAGGTATTCATGCATTGAGGGAGTGTTTGAGTAGAGGCCCAAGGTCCTTCCGCCACCTTAATACTTGACCTATAAATATAGATACATAGATCTATTTCCCCATCCTCCTATATATATTTGCATGTACATGTCTTTGTCTAGACCTCCATGGATGCCCTTTGACTCCTAGCTCTTTCCTCCATCTCCCTTGACTTTCCTCCTGCCCTACTACCATGCTTCATCGCCACCTGGGCTAGAGTATACCTCTTCTCTAAGGTGCCAAGGGACCAGGTATAAGGCATCATGCAAAAAAAAACAACAACGATATAAGTGTGTGTATATATGTGTATATGTATATGTATATATATACCATATTAAATGAAGGGGGAAGTGCAGAGTGGAGACCCAAGGCCCAAGTGTCGGCCAATGGAGATCCCCTCATAGAGGCGTTTAGGAGAGGAGATGGGTTAATTAGGGTGCTAGGTAGTACCGATGAAGAACACAGCTTTTCCCCAGATCCTGGATGCTTCCTCCCCCCAACTACCATGATCTGAATTCTACCTTGCAGGCCTGGATAGGACAGAGGCTGTACACTGGTACATATGAGGGATGGAGGTACAGGGAATCCAGGGTGGATGATACCTTCAAGACCAAGGGTGTGAGGGACGATGCTGGGAGAGTGGAGGATGAGTGGGTTGGAAAGGGGGAACTGATTACAAGGATCCACATGTGACCTCTTCCCTGGGAGAGGGACAGCAGAGAAGGGAGGGAAGGGAGACTCCGGATAGGGCAAGATATGACAAAATAACGAGGTATAAATTACCAAGGGCACATGAGGGAGGGGGGAAAGGGGAGGGAGGGGAAAAAAAAGAGGACCTGATGCAAGGGGCTTAAGTGGAGAGCAAATGCCTTGAGAATGATTGGGGCAGGGAATGTATGGATGTGCTTTATACAATTGATGTATGTATATGTATGGATGGTGATAAGAGTTGTATGGGTCCCTAATAAAATGTAAAAAAAGAAAAGAGGAGAAAAAAATGATTAGGGTAAAGACTGTACAGATGTGCTTTATACAATTGATGTATGTATATGTATGAACTGTGATAAGAATTGTATGAGCCCCTAATAAATTGTTAAAATTATTTTTTTTAATGTTAAAAACCAAAGATGTTATCTTGAGGATTAAGGTACACATAACTAATCCACCCTATTTCCAATTGCTTAAATGCATATAAAGCTGGACAATGAATAAGGAAATCCAGAGAATAACTGATGCATCTGAACTATGTTGCTAACAAAGAATACTGACTGTACATGAGGCCAGAGAATGAACTATTCTGTCCTGTAAGAAGTACAGTCAGAACACTCCTTAGAGACAAGGATGGTGAGACTTCGTCTTTGCACATGGTATCCGGAGGTTCCAGTCACTAGCGAGGGACATCATGTTCATAAGGTAGAGAGAGGGTCAATGAAGAATGGAAGTTCCTCAGGGAGATAGACCAACCCACTGGCTATAACCATAGGTTCTAGCGTAGATAGCAAGGATTGGGAAGATGGAGCTGCCGTGGGTTTTATTTTGATTTGTTGTACATAGGAGGAGGTTTAGTATAGAGGGCTATGAGTTGGACTACTTACCTCAAGGTCAGCAGTTTGAGACTACCAAGCTCTCCCCAGGAGAAACATAAGGCTTTCTATTCTTGTAAAGTTTACAGACTTTGAATACCACAGAGCAGCTCTACCCTGTCCCATATGGTCATTGTGAATCAGAATCAACTCAATGGAAGTAGGAATCCTTAACATAAACTTGAACATAAAGTACTAAGTGTAAAATATCCCTGTAATAAGAAAAATAGAAAGCACATTTTAAAGCGCCATTGGAAAGCAGTAGAGAGAGAATTTAATTTTGTATCGATTATATTTAGAGATGAGGATATTAAGACTTGAAGAAATTAAGTGCTGTGGACAATGCAAAAAAGATCTTCCAGATATAGAGAACAATCAAGGGACATGATCCACGAGATCAAAGAAATAGCTACTAAGTCACTTTTGTTTTCACTGGGAGACATAGAAAAGGGCAAATCTCAGTGGTGACATTTTGGGGTATAATATATGCCAGGTTATCTTAAGATGTTGACTTTTTTGAGTGTTTTGGTGCTTAGAATATTTTAATACATTTAGCAAATAGCAGGACTAGCACAAAATGAAAGGAAGTCAAATACTGACTCTTCAAATTTTAGTAGCTACAACCCTTATTTTTTGCAAGCATCAATCATTTTCTACCTGGACAGTCTGAGCTGACAGCCTTGTCACAGCCTGTCCTTTTCTCATGCATTCAGAAGTCAGGGGTAAGACGTGCTTCCTCAGAGGAAATGGGAGGATTCTAACGGCTCTGGTTTCTAATGAAAACCAGTACCATCTATCAGAGCAATTAAACATAAATGACCACTATTTATAGAATGGGGTATCTGAAAACTTTCCAATTATCTCATCAATAGATTGTTCTTATCACCCACTCTTTCTATTTTCTGTAAACCAGTTATAATTGACTGGAAAACCGAACCAATAACTCAAAACTAATTAGAAGGCATAAGCAAGCAATTTCACTAAATGAGAAATCAAAAGATGACATCCATGAACAGTAATAAAGAGCCATGTCAGTTCATGCTCACGTGGCCCCTGGCTATAAAGACTAGCCAAGAATGCATCCATGACACCAGAATATGTGTCCTCCCTCGTGTGGCCTTCCTCTCATGTGCCCTTCAGTGTCTACTCTGCGCTGCCAGGCTCTTCCGCTTCCTCCTCTCTCACACACAGCTATCTTTCCCGAACACACCGGCCAAAGGACAATCAGAAGATCCAAAAAAATTACTTACTTACATAATGAAACTCATTATTGCCATCACCCTTTCGGCAGAATCTCTGGGTTAGCAGCCCTGTGCCCCCCAGTCCCACCTCATTCTGGAATGCTTGCAATGTTATATAGACTTTTCCTGGAGAGGGCAGAGGAGCCCTGGTGGCGCCACCAGTGACCCTGTGGAAGGACGACCTGGAAATCTGTTATCTCCGCCTAGGAGTCCCTGGGGGCAGTTCTGCCGTGTCCCATAACGCCGCCAAGAGTGGGCATGGACGTGAAGGTATACGACACCGCTGGGAAGGTTAGATTTTAACGGTGAAGAACATAGCTCTCAGAGCCCATTTCTTCTGTTACTGCCTCCTTTCAAGAATTAATAGATGTACAGTCTGGGAAAAGTGTAACATCTCTGTCTCACTCTCCCTTTCTGTAAAATGGGGACATGCCGGTGGTCCTTGCCATTGCGGCCTTGTGGTAAGGCTGAGGTAGCGAAGAGATGCCTATTGGAGAGCAAACACCGAAACAAGTTGGCCATTGCTATGAGAAGGGCTTCACGAAGGTTGTGGGGAAAATGGAATTAGGAAATTATGGAATTTTCCCACAAACCTTTGGATGTTTGTTTAAATGTGCTCGAGGCAATCTCATATCTCATGTCTGAAAATGTTTCAAGGCTACTTCTTCATCGCTTGCACATTTCAATGTCTTCTTATTCTTCTGGGTCTTGGTTGTGAGGGGCCCTTAGTTGGTTCTGACTCAGAGAGACCTTATTTCCAACAGAATGAAACACGACCAGGTCCTGCTCCATCCTCACCATTGTTCTTAAGTTTGAACCCATTGCAGCTCTTGGGTCAATTCATCTTGCCGGAGGCCTTCCTTGTTTTCTTTGTCCTCCAACTTTACCAAGCATGGGGTCTTCTCCAGGGAGTGGTCTCTCCAGAGAACATGTCCAAAGTCTGTGAGATGCTGTCTCACTGTTGACCCTAGACTCTAATTGACCACACCGAAATTTAAGTCGATCGCTCCATTACTATTGCAGGTCAGACTAGAGAAGAAGGGCAAAGCCTATGTTTGGAATATTTACACAGATGCAAACCAGAAACGTTTTTACGGTTAGCTCTTGATTTCGTGGAATACCAAACTACTTGAGAGGCCAGGGCATGACTCCGGACCCACTTCCTTAAAGGGTCTGCTAGACAAGTTCCCAAAAGGCAAAAGTGCCCCTCCCTGGTCCGACTTCAAAACCAAACCCACCCGCTGGCATCCAGTGAGTATGACTCACAGTGACCTTGTAGGAAGAAGAGTGGTTGGTGGTTTCAAAGTACTGAACTTGCAATCAGCAGCCCAGCAAGTAACGATCCCACCACCCTGCTTAATGGTAAGAAAGAACCCAAATGGAAGCTGAGTTTATGTCAAGACCAGAAGGGTTTAAAAGGGAAGTAAAGCTCTCCAGCGTGCAGTGTAGCACTAAGGAGCACATCACATTCCTCTGGTTCTTTAATGCTTACCCCCACCCCCATCCTGACCCAGTTCTATCTTACAAACCTGGCTAGACCAGAATGTGTACATTGTACAGGTAAGAGCTATCTATATGAGACACTACACAGTGTTTCGGGTGAACTGGGATTTCAGAGATTAGGTCATAAATTTGAGCCTCAGTTCCCATCTGTTTTGCTATTATCTCTCTCATGAGCTATTTAACGTACTCTCGTAAACATCAGCTCAATAGAATGGGTCCCAAATTCCTGCTCTCCCATCTGGACAAACCGAATCTAACCACTAAACCTTTCAATCAAAAGCAAGTAGAAGGCTCTTCAAAAGTCATATCCATGATTACTTTTTCAATATGTCACTGTGGAATATTATTGACTAATAGTTAGGAAATCATTTTTGAATATAAGAAATGGGTTTCAATTTCTCCATATAGAAGGGGGTTTCAAGAGAATCACAGAAAACCCATTATCATGTAGTTCCAATTTCCCACAAAATTTTTGAAGCCCCCTGGTATGGCCCCCAGTGCATATATCAAATTAAGTCATTTCTCACCTTTGTGTTGTTATTTTGGAACTATGTGATTCAAATCCCAGATTCCCCCACAGAGGTGTGTGAGTGTGAACTCCGATTTCTTTTCGTACACTAGGAATACTAGTGGCGTCCTTCTCAGAGAGGTGTTGCTCGGGGCAAAGGCAGTAAAGTGTGTAAAGTCATGATTACAGTGTTCCTACCACGCGTCAACATACATGCCAGAAGTTCCAGTGCAAGCTCTGGCCAGAGAGAGCTCAGAGTGAACACGTGAGATCCGCACTCACGAGACTTTCACCAGTCATAACCTGTGGACATTAGAGTGACGTTCCTTGCTTTGGGAATGATCATATTGGTACCAAAAAAGAGATCGGTTTTCAGGTAAGAGTATTTTATTGAAAACAACAATACACACTTCCACATTTTGCTGTTAGTGTGGAGCTTTGACCCTTGGAAAATATCTTTCTAAATGCAATAGACTGCGTAGTTCTTCTGACTCCTATAAATTTAATTTCATTGCAATTCTAGTTTACCTCTCCCCCAGACAGGCACACTGGCAAACACACCCGGAAGGCTGTGCGGGTGCTCTGTGCTACCACGAACTTCAGTGCCACCTCGTGTCACTGCAGCATGTGTGGGAGCTTCCCCCCTCCTGCCTTCATCCAAAGTAAATTATCCCCCCACTCCCTGTTTATATTCTAAGGTTTCCACAATGCAAGGCTTGAAGGGCCCTGGTTTCACACCTTCTATGATTCCATTGGGATAACAATTGTATCTCCTTAAAAAGAGGAGGGGAGGAAGAAAAAGAAAAACATTCCCAGAAAAAATTAAAACACTTATGAATAATAATGCAACTTACTATCTGTAAAACAAACCCAGAGACTCTCTGATGTCCGGAATTCAAGCAATTACTAGATCACAGTTACACTCTGTTCCCATTAAATGTCTTACATTTTCACTGGAAGAGAGGAAGGCCCCAAGATTACAATATATTTGAACATGGAGAAGCTAACTTTGCATTATTTCCCATTCTTCTTCCTGTCTTTGTCAGGAAGATGGATTCATGCTGTGCTATTCTCCATTCTGGTTGCCACCTTTGTCATGAGAATGAGACACCAGAATCAGAATGTTTCCTGTGAGATATAATAGCATGCTTTCCTCCTCTCACCTTTCAGGATGTTGTATTCCCTTAGGTTAGAGCCTCTGAATCCCTCAGGGCATCAGCTCACCATTCACACTCTCTTCTTGCATCCATTGTGAAACTGTTTGATAGCTCGGTCAGTTGGAAGTCTCCTTTACTGTCTTAAGCTCACTCTTTCAAAAATTGAAACCTACTATGATGATCAGGCCCATCATTTGTAGGTTTCAATTTTTGGAATACAGATGTATATACATGGTTTAATTATTTCCTAAAGTACATCAACTCGTACAAATAACTGCAGGATGCAGATTGCATGTGGGTGTATTGAACTAGTGGCAGCTATGGGGTGGAAGCATCATGGAACTAGTATTTAAGAGAAGAGTTCATTCCCATTAAATTGTATTTATTTTCCATTTAGATCATTCGGTTTGTTGATTTTTATTTTGTTTGGGGGGAAATTTCAAAATGACTCTAAAAATCTCCCTTCATCAGTTAAGAGATAAATAGTGTGGTGAATTTCTAGAACATACTTCCAACCCACTGTGTCAAATGAAGCTTATCGATAGACAACCAAGTTACCACATATTCTTCACAGATGTTAGTATGCATGAAGTAAACATGTTAAACATTTCTATGCAACTGCAGTTTGCCAGGTAGACAGAAATTCATATCCATGCAAAGGAAAGGGAGTAGACGTATTAAACCTGAGGAAACTCTATTAAATGTGAAAAGTGGACGTAGAAGAAGACAAAGAACAACCTCAAGCTAGTCAATAACAAAACTTACTCTGGCTTGAGAGTACAAAAGGAGACTCCAAGTCCCAAGTACAATTTAAAGCGAGCCTTTATTAAGTCTCAAATGGATAAAGACAAGGCAAACCCAAAGCCACTTCATCCCAGATGAGGGAGACCATTAGCATGGGGTCAGAAAGGTCTGAAAGGGTTTACCGAGATCAGGAGACTGCCACAGGACAAGGGAGGCTGTGGTGAAGAGAAATCTCTGAATATGGCTCCTTGACCATCTGATGTCCCTGTGACCCCCATCCTCACCATGGCTGGTATGCTGGAGACCATTGCTGCCGTCGTTGTGGCAGTTCCCCTCCTCGAGGGTCCTCCTCTCGGTGGCTGCCCCTCTGCTTTAGGAAGCATAATCTTCTTTTTCAGGGCCTGGTCACTCTTGGTCACATGTCTCAAGTATGTGGGATGTCTAATAAGCATTCTGGATGTACTGCTTCCAGACAAATGTGCTTGTTCTTCTGGAAATCCACAGAACTTCCATCCTTCTTCCTCACCACCATCATTCCAATACATGACTGCATCTGCTCTCTTCTCTATTTGCTCCCCAACTGTCACATGAATATGTGGCCTCGAAAATACCGTGGCATGTAGAGGCACATCTTAGTGCTCAGAGTGACATCCAGGCTCTGCGGCTCTTTAACGAGGTCTTGTACAGCAGATTTGCCCAATGCCACGTGCCTTCTGAGTTCTTGACTGCTGCTGCCATGAGCATTGGTTGTGCATCCCAGCAAGGGGAACTCCTTGACAACGTTGTTCTTTCCTTCATTGATCCTGATGCCCCCTGTTGGCTTAGATGTACAGATTTGGGTAGTCTCTCCATTGAGTTGTAATCCGTATAGAAGACTTGCGCCCATCATTTCATCAATCAGTATTTCAAGTCCTCCTGGCTTTTAGTAAGCAGGGTTATGTCATCTGCAATCACAACTTCCTATTAAGTCTTACTCAGATCCTGAAACCCAGTTCTTCAGATGGTCCAGCTTTTGGAATCATTTGTTCAGAATATAAATTGAATAAGTATGGTTCAAGGATATGACCCTGATGCCTTGGTTGCATTCCCTAATTTTAGAGAAGTGACAGACAAAAGGGCCAGGGACCCTGTAAAAGCATATTTTAATCTCTAACCCAACCCAGAGACATCAGAGGAGAGCCACGTCCTAATTTTAGTTGCTTCGCAAATGAGCCTAACGTGAACAACTTGGGACGTCTTGCGAAAGCATGTCAGGAGTAAGACTTCGCTTGCATTTAGACTCTAGTCTGTGTTTTAGGATCCTAAAAAGATCCCAAAATCTCAACTATAATTAGAAGAGAACATTTAGTAGGTCTTAACAGGAAAAGACAAGACAAAGACACACCATTTGGATGAGAGACAATTTGCATGAGGTGCTAATGGTGTCCCACAATTTGCAGAGATGCAGAGATTTAAAGGACATGAGAGGGCAAAGGACAACTGTCCTGAAAGTATGATTGCCAACAGATTCCTACATCACAGTTACTGTTCGAACTACAAAAGCAAGACTGGAACCCTGATTGGGATAGGTGCATTATGTTAGACAGACCAGCTGAGAAGACTGATTCAGCACTTGCAGTTTGGTGAATTATGAAGTCATTTTCACAATGACGAAATTATTCTAAAGGTTTCTTCTGTAATTCAACAGCAGAAGTTGGTTCGTTAAATTGTAATAGGAAACTGCAGCTCCTTCTCCATAGTTCTTCTAATCGCCAGTGCTAAATTCAGCCGAGTATTTTATAGATTAGGAGGCTTGAGAATCCAGACTCAGCTCCTAGCTCCTGGCTCTTGTAGTTCAAAGACACAGCTCCCCAGGGGGTGGGGCAGCCTGCCTTCCCCAGAAGTGTGGTGAGGGGTGATTCTAGAAGTCAAATCCAGAAACATCACTCAGCTTTCTGCAGTTACTAACAAAGGTATTCTAACTCTACTCAGAACATAGCAGATCACTCTGTAGCCACTCTCAGGACAATGGGATCTGTTTATCAGATACATAATTACCTAAAAGATTATGCTGTTATCTTTCAAAGAGAAAGAAAGATCATATTAGAGACCACACTTACATAACTAAAGGAGATCACTATAGCAATATTTATCATAAAAATAGAAGAGTAGCCCTCCATTGTGAAGGAGATCTAGTAGGCTGTTGGTTAAGTGTTGGGCTACTAACCCCAAGGTCTGTGATTCAATACCACCAGCTACTCCTGGTGAGAATGGTGGAATTGTCTATTCTCATAAAGACTTATAGTCTTAGAAACTTAGGTAGAGTGGTTATGAGTTGGAGTCAGCTCAATGGGAATAGGTTTAGCGAGGCCTCCTTTGTGAATCCCACTCATTGGTAATTTATGTGTCTGTGGATATCTCATTAATGTCTGTACCTCACTATCTGCAAACTTTACATGTGCCAACATCTTGTTCATGTGCCCCAGTGTCTGACAGAGAGCCAGGTACACAGAGAGTCTAATAATATTTGTGAAGATAACAAACTCTCTCCAAGATGATTTTGTTTCCCTCTGTCACGAGAGCGTGTGAGTCGCTAGCACCTTCTCTAATTAAAAAGGAGAGGGAAAAATAAAACTTTGATATGATTTCTGATGTGTTACCTCTTTAGGGAGGTACCTCCCCCTCCCAAGACAAAAGTATTAAAGACTCAACATTTTGCTTCACTTACAAATAAATATGTTAGTAAGAAACATGACTTTATCTCATTTGCAAACCAAATGAACAATTTATTAGAGTGGAATTCCTGAGTACATCAAATAATTAATGGGCGCCGATGCTCACTGGATGGTTGGATGTTTGAGCTTACATAAAGGCATACCAAAAGAATGACTTATTGACACGGTCCTCCCCTCCCCCCCCAAAATACCCCAGACCCCAGCTATTGAAAATCTGATGAAAATGTTTTATTATGACACTCATATACTCACTATGAATCAGAACTGGCTCAATAGCAACAACTCTCTCTTTTGTTTCATGTGCCAGAATGAAGTATGTTCTGCAAATAGATGAATAACATCAGTTCCCAAGGCTTTTGCTAGGTAATATGCATAAAGAGTCATCTAAAACCTAGTAAGTTTAGAAATAATGGGGAAAATTAGATTTTTTTAAAGGGAAGGACATTTCATAATCATTTAAGCAATAAATAAAACTTAGGACACAGTATGCTAAGATCCCACATTGATTTCACTAGAAACTATGTTTTTATAGTAATGCTCTTAATGTTTTGGGTTTTTAACAATACTTTTATTGGAGGATCTTACATCTCTTATGACAATCCATACATTCATCCACTGTGTCAAGTACCTTTGCACATATGTTGCCATCATCACTTTCAAAGCACTCTCTTTCCACTTGAGCCCCTGATATCAGCTCCCCATTTCTTCACCCTCCCTCCTTCATGAATCCTTGATAAGTTATAGATTATTATGTTCATATCTTGCATTGTTCTCCATCGCCCCTCACCCACTTTTCCATTGTTCGTCCTCCAGGAAGGGGGTTGCTCCTAATGATTATGTTCCTTTAGAAAATGTAAAAAAATTCTAACCCTAAACCACAAGACATTAGGAAACAGTTAGTCATGATGATATGATAGCAATTTGTACATTTCAAAGGGTTTGGTGGCCTTTAGCATTCTTTTCCATCAAGTTGTGGATCTGCAGGTAATGAGGTGTAGTAGACACCCTAGCACTCATTAGTTCTTAGCACATCACAAGTGTTCAATAAATATTTGTTTAATAAATGAGACAATGAGAGCAATCTCTAACTAAAGTGTATGCTATACTGAGTGCAATAATTATACTGAATTAGCAATACCTTTAGACAATCTGAGCCTAGTTATGCATACCAATAGAAATGTGTTTGCTAAAAGTTAAAAAAAAACTCTCAAGAGGGGAAGGAAAAATACCTATCTATGATTATCTCTTATGCAGAAAAGGAAAAAGTGTGGCTAGAATACATTTATTATACCCAAATTAAAGACCAAGAGCCAATTAAATGAATGTACAAAATGCCCCACAAAATGCAGATAAAGAGCTAGGATATATTTAACTGAAATTGTGTACTCTATTCCTGACATCAATCAGGGTTTTTACATTTTCAGAATATTTTCCTATAGAATGTAGATTTGGATTTCTAAATTCTGTCAAGATCACCTTATTAGAATAACCAGGTTTGATGATTGGCAATGCTTCCAAGATTAGCTGCTCTGTTCCTGCAATTAAGCGTTCTATTTCTTAGGTTAATCCAAGAGTCATGTCCAGCTTGACAGGAAATTATATCAAACACACTAATGTATCAGATGAAGGTAAAGACTGAACCATCCCAATAATCTATTTCTAAGTGGTGTCAGGTATGAATACAATGAATTTCTTAGCCACCTTGTGGAGTTTTGTCTTAAAAATATTGGGAAAGCATCCCTAAACGCCTTAATCATTGCCAGGTTCCTAAACATAGGCATTAGAGGATTTATTCGAATCAATTATTCCAATTTGGGATGCGAGTGGACACTGGAGATGTAACCTAGTGGATATGGTCCACCTGACCTCAGGAGAGCCACCAACTTAAGAGTCCCGTGAGCTAACACCAGTCAGGTACGGGTGACTATTTTGTATATCGTGGACATAGGAGGAGAGCCGGTGATGTATTAATTACTAATTTGGCTACTAACCACAGGGTCAGGAATTGGAAATCGCCAGCCACTCCGTGGGAGAAAGATGGCTTTCAACTCCTATAAATTGTTACAGCCTCTGAAACCTGCATAGTAGGCCCATGCTTAAGCAATGCAGTTCTGTGTCCGCTAGAGTCACTATGACATTGCATCAATGCCATGGCAGTGAACTTGGTGTCACTGTGGCGGTACTTTGTGAATGAGATGGGCAATTATTAGAAGGTTTGAGGAAAAGAATGGCAAGTTCTGAATTCTACTTTCAAAGGATTCTAGGCTTTTGTGAGACTAGACTACCGGAAAGAAGAGGTGGAAATGAGAAGACAGATGTAGGAAAAGGAGATAGTGATGAAATATATAAAAGACAATGGTGGTTTTGAACCATAATATAGCAGATGAGAGCCAGGGATTTTTATTATGTTTCAATGAAAGCCCAAAGACATTTGTTGATTGGAAGGAGCCATCAGAGATGACTCTGAAATTTTTTACCTCTTTGACTGAACTGTGAGTTCAATATATATTGAGATGTAAACTGTAGCAAGAGCTGTGTGTGTGTGTGTGTGTGTAAGAAGGTATTATTCAGGCTTTCGAGTTTTAACATGCTAGCTTTAAAGTGACTATAACAAGCTAAGCAGACAGATATACAAATCTAGAGTTGTAGGGAAAAGTGACAGCTGGAGATATAAATTTGTATGTCAGAGCAAATTAAATAGTATTTAACGCTATAAAACAAGATGAAAACACCTTCTTCAATAGACCATTTTACAAGCTTTATGATCTTTGCAAAGCAGTATCAGGAATGGTTGGTGCAGTGTCTAGTGCCTTTCTCTCTCTTAATACCAAACGACTATCTTTTCTACAAATAGACCGTTATGTTCTGGGGGTATTTACAAAAGTTGATCGAGAGGTGGACATATTTTATAGAGCTTTTTAAAACTAGACTTGCCAGCGGACTTTGAATGCTTTGCTTACATATCCTCAGTTAAGCAGTGGCATGAGACACTGATTGGCTTAGCCTTGCTCCACCTCTGTTATTCTAGCCACCAACTTTCTTCCGGTTTGTTTTGTCTTTTTCCTCCATTATATGATCAGTGCATTTTTCAAGACAACGCAAGTTTGCTTGTCCATCTTCACTGTAGCTTATTTCAAGCAGAGGTATGATATTAAAAAGTACCACCTTGGTTCCACATGAACATTTCCAGCACAACCCAAAACAGGCTTCTTGCTATTCATGTGTGCTGTTTCCCCACCTTATTCTCCGTGCTGAAATCCTTGTCTGACTGTCTTTATTATTACATACATTTGAATACCATTTATGATTTTCTTCACCAAGGCCAAATTCTCAGTGACCTTGTCCATGAACTACCTCTGTAAGTAAAGAATAAAAGTATCCCTAGTTTAGTATGTTTCTCTGATAGTGCAATACTTTAAAAGGCAATGTTTACTTTTTTCTTAATTAAAACCTTGAAGAAGATCCCTTTCTTTTGAGTTTGTATAAAGAAAGTGTGCAGCCATGCCTTTCATAGATGACTTGCAGGCTGAGAAGGAACTTAAATTTTAAACCCTATCCAGTATTAACTACCAGTAATGAGTAATCAACTACCTGACATGCCTGTTTCGTCAGGAAAGGAGTCCCCGGTTAAGTGATGAGCTACTTACTAACAGATGCATGTCAGGAGTAAGTCCTAGGGCTCCACTATCAAAGGCCACAGCCTTAGAAACCTTATGCAGAATTCTACTATGGCAACTCAAGGGGTCTCCATGAGTTGAACTCAACTTGACAGCAACTACCCATAGAAACATCTGCCCTCATCAAAGGACAAAACATCATATCATTGTTCGCGCCCCTCTCTGTTATGATCGCTGAAGACAAATGGGTGCATAAGAAAGGTGATGGTGCCTGGCTATGAAAAGATGTAGCATCTGGGATCTTAAAGGCTTGAAGGTAAACAAGAGGCCATTTATCTCAGAAGCAACAAAACCCACAAGGAAGAAGCACACCAGCCTATGTGATCATGGGGTATTGAAGGGATCAGGCATCTGATGAGAACAAAAAATTATATCACTGTGAATGAGGTGGAGTGCACAGTGGGGACCCAAAGCCCATCTGTAGGCAACTGGACATCCCCTTACGGAAGGGTCACAGGGAGCAGACGAGCCAGTCAGGGTGCAGTATAACAACGATGAAATACAACTTTCCTCTAGTTCCTAAATGCTTCCTGCTCCCACCCCCACTATCATGATCCCAATTCTACCTCACAAATATGGCTAGACCAGAGGATGTACACTGGTACAGATAGAAATTGGAAACACAGGGAATCCAGGATGGATGATCCCTTCAGGACCAGTGGTGAGAGTGGTGATACTGAGAGGGTGGAGGGAGGGTGGGGTGGAAAGAGGGAACTGATGACAAGAATCTACATATAACCTCCTCCCTGGTGGATGGGCAACAGAAAAGTGGGTGAAGGGAGACGTTGGACAGGGCAAGATATGACAAAATAATAATTTATATATTATCAAGGTTTCATGAGGAAGCAGGGAGGGAGGAGGGGAAATGAGGAGCTGATGCCAGGGGCTTAAGTGGAGAGCAAATATTTTGAGAATGATGAGGACAATCAATGTACAAATGTGCTTTACACAGCTGATGTATGTATGGATTGTGATAAGAATTGTATGAGCCCCTAAAAAATGATTAAAAAAAAAGACTAAAGGGCAACCATCTTGGTTATTTTAGGCAAAAGCACATTTTAAACCAGAGCAGGTTTTCTATCATGTTATCTATAATTGATGATTTATCAGAGGAAACTATAAGCAGTATGTTTATGTTATAAAATTTATTTACAGAGTGATGATCAAACTACGAAATCCCAACCAGCCTTTCAATGTCTGAAATAAAACTCTTTGCTTGTTACAACAAAACAAAACAAAACATCTGCTCTTATAGATCACTTTATGGTCTTCAAAGATATGTAATAAAATATAAGAAGAAAAGTCTGGTTTTAATTGAATAATATTAGCTTACTTAGTTTTTTCCTGTATCAATATATATATATATATATATATATATATAGACTTCATTTACCTACTATCTCGTTATCCAATGGTTGCATTTACAATGACTTGGGAAATTTCTCAACAAATAGAACTTTATGTTCTAGAAGCAGTTACTAAAGTTCATTTGGAGTAGATTTTATACCTCCCACTGATTTACTTTAGGTTTTAGGTTTTAAACCTCTTATGGACTTACTTTGAACTCACCAGCTGACTTAAAGTGATTTGCTTATATACTCAATTAAGCATTGATTCCAACTACCTAGGCCCCAGGCAGGCCAAGGCCAGGCTTAGCTGACATCTGCTGACACCCCCAAGTCACTTACTGAAGGCCCCCGTAATGATGGGCTCTCATGAGACATTTTCACCCATTCATCCACAGGGCCACAAGGGCTGGCAGGGCAACCAAGGTCCAGGCAATGAGAGTAGACCAGGCACAGACCAGAGGTCCTGATGACATCAGTGGGGAAACCCTGAAAGGGAGTCATGTGGGTCTTTGGGGCTGGGGCAGAGACAGTACAAATGGAGCCTCCACCCAGAGTCAACAGTGTGGCCCATGCGTACGACATGATCACCAACGCCAACCGCTCAACCCTCATGGGTTGTCTGGTCCTGAGGTGCGTTGTGGTGGGGAACAAGGACCACCAAGCTACACACCTCTCTAGATAAGCCAGAGACACCAGGGAACAGTAGGTAACAGGCAGTGGTGATCTAGAAATGAGTGATGTTAATTCGCTTACTTAGGGTTTGTATGCTAAGTTAATATTCCCCCCCCTTTCCACATTTTATATTTGTTAGAATTGAATCACTGCTTTTCCCCACACATAAAAGAGGGAAATTAAACTACTTTGAGGCCGAGCAAGTACAATAATTTGGGGAGAGGGTACTTCGGGACTCTACCAAAACCCTGTTTCTTCTTCAAGGTTCATCCACTAATGTTAGCAATCACCAGGGCGTGTAGCAATTATCTCTAAGGTGAGGTGAACTGATGTCTTTTTATATTTCTCTCAGTTTTTCTGTATTGATTATTTGACTTCTTCTCTAAAAGTATTTCTATTTCTCCTCCCTGTATTTATTCATTCCATTCTTTATTGATGTTAGTGTGAACCCCTGGATACCTGGATGTTTTCTTCTAACCAATGCCACCTTTATTCGCTGTGTTGTTCAGCTTCCTTTAGCTTCAACCACTGGCAGGGCCTTCAGGTTGGGTCTGAGGCCTTGTGAATGTAGCTTCTCATACATGTTTTTAACGTGCTCTCCCACTCTCTGGCACTGAAAAATGCCCCATGAAGATCTTGTATTTCCATTGCCATGCTCTAGAATAAGCCATGTTTTCAAAGATTCCTGCTTCCTTTTATTAGAAAATGGTATTTTAAAACTTAAAATTTAAGGGGTGGAGTCATCATGGTTACTTCACTGGCACTGCTACCAGGCTTTCTTGGAAAACAGAGATAGAATACAAGGGTGTATATATGTATATACTCAGGTGTAATTATTTCTGTATATACTTGCACTAGTGTTACAATCAACTTTCCTTTTCTCATGAACTCTCCATTCCTGATCCATAGAGTTCATTATTCACCCCATTTCTTATCTGTAACCTCTTTCTCAGAGCATAAAAGACTTGGCTTCGAGTATTTAAAATCTAAAGTTCATTTATTCATTGAACCTTATCCTTATAATTTCAGAATTGTTAGTCGAACATCTTGTTTTATTTTGTACGTGTATTAGAATTTTTTCTTTGGCCTGCTTATTTGACTGTACCCTGTAGAGAAGCAAAGCCAGTGGATCATATATCTGTACATCAACAGAGTTTCATTCCCAGGAAATGGCTCACACAGTAGTAGAGGCAGGCTAGAGCTTTCTTCTGATTCATGCAGCAGCAGGGGCTGGTGAACCCAAAGTTGACAGGTTGGAGTAATTAATCCACCATCAACAGTTAAGATGCTGGCTGTTGAATACCTTCAAGACTGGCAGGCAATACACAGGCTGCTGATTCAAGTCTAAATAGCCAGAGATCGGATGACAAGCCAGCTACTGGACCCATACCCAGCAAACAGCAAAGCATACTTCCCTATAGTGTCCACTTACATTGAAATCAGTCCATACAGCCAAGGAAATTTCCTTCCAATTGATTGGCTGCTCATAGCAAATCTCATCATGGAAGTAATGACATCACGGGAGAACTCCACATGGGAAATTACTATATTGTAAATGCCAAACCATTGAGAATCCTGGCCCAGCCCAGTTAGCACAGCTACCCCATACATTTTTTTAATGCCATCTAAACCCTCCCAAACACTTCAATAATTGTAACTATTGCTTCCCTTTGGACTGATTCCAAGCAAATCCATTTGATAGTCCACCAGCTTCATGTCCCCATTGACCTTGCTCTCCTTTCCTTTGGAAAACAGGTGTCCACAGTAAACGGAGAAAGGCATGCTTCATAGCTAACTTAGGAAGGGGTGCTTAAGATGGGACTTATTTGAAAGCGTGGGTATCTAGAGATGCCTTAAATTTTTTGTGATAGTTACATAATTTCATGTCAACTTTAAGATCTATAATAGTGTATGGGGTGGTAGTCATCCTGTAAGTCAGGTCATAGCCTGATGATGTCTCTGTGTAGGCATGGCCTTTTCATAAGGAGGGTCCAGGGTACTGCCCCCCTTCACCTTCATGCTGGTGATCCACTCTGAGACCTGTCAGAGCCCTGTGATGAACCACACCATTAGATCCATAGTATCTTGTATCCACTGGCCTGTGATCCTCCAGCATTCTGCATCATTGCATGTGGCTGCGTGAGGCTCAGGCACTTATAGACTAGCATTGGACTTATGGACTTAAATTGGACTGGACTGGCATGCTTTCATGATATATAAACTTCCTGATAGGAAGCTCTTTCTTACACATATAGGAGTGTGACTGGCTTTGTTTCTCTAGTCAACCCAGCCTGACACAACTTTTCATCCAGTGAAAGTTTGGTTGTTTGACCTTAGAAGGAATTTCATCCTTCTCTTACTCATGCGTGGTATGTAAAGATCTAACCACTTACTGTCACATTTCCATATTTTATCAATTGGATCTTACTTCTAATTATACCCCTCAAAGAGTTGGTTTTAGGGAAAACAAATATGGAAGAACAAAGGCTCTTTAATATTTTAAATTAATAACTTATTTCCATAAAAGGAAAAAAGGCTTATGGAAATATCCCACACTTAAAGTTACTTGGAGTTTCATATCCCAGTAATGCTCATATATATTAAAACAAATATATATTTATTGAATAACTATACTAGACATAGAAACTAAGGGAAAGCCCAAAGAAATATAAACATGTATTTTTAATTCAATAATTTTAGCGTTTTCATGAAGATAAACATATATATTTCAAGGGAACAAGAGAGCGTGAGAGAGACTCACAGCTTGTTTATTAGTCAAAGTGAATAATTCGGTAAAGGCACTCAGCACTACTGACTCTCAAAAAGGCAGGAAAACAAAAAATAAACAGCAACCTAGCCTGGTTACCCAACCTTGCCTGAACACCTCTAGCTCCGCTGTCCTGGCTCCAGTCTTCCTAACTCGTCTAAGTAAGCGACTGCAATGACTTGTGCAGCTCATGTTAATGTAGTTGAGGTTGTATAGCCAAGGTTTCTCTTTAATGCCAAAGTAGGTGGTTCAAAATCCTACTTGACTCAAGGTCAATTCTAAACACTTCACGTTCTCAAAGAATGCACTGTTCTTTGGTGCCAAGAACATAAGTGTGCTTTACACAATTGATGCATGTATGGATTGTGATAAGAGTTGTCTGAGCCTCAATAAAATGATTAAAAAATTATAAACAGAGGAAAGATGTCATAACATTACTTGAAGTTATTGTTTCTGGAGTCTATGGTTGTGACACAACCTTAACACCCAGCCTCCTATAGCAAGAGGCATTGTAGCTGACAGGTGCCCCCCAAATTTCCTTATTCACCAAGTAAACTCATTTCCATGTGGGTCCGAAAGACTACCAAATGCTAACTACAGTTATTTTAGTGCCAGTACAATGGACGTAGGTGTTACTGGTGGCACTAATGGTGAAGTACAGGACTACTAACCAAATGGTGGGCTGTTCAAGCCCACCCAGCCATGCCTCAGAAGGCAGGCATGGAGGTCTGCTTCTGAAAGTTAACAACAGGAAAACCCTCTGGAGCAGAGCTGCTGGCACACATGGGTGCTCCATGCGCCAGAGTTTCCTTGATGGCCATTAACAGCAGCAACAAACGGAAAGGGTGTCTTGAAGTTTCTTGCTGGAAGCCCTACATCCCATTAATAATCCCAACTGGTAATGAAACTTGGAGCACATGAACCCTTGCGAAGAGTAAGATCATTTCTTCTTGCTACCTAAGAATGTTGTTGTAAACTTTATTAGGGCAGGAGACTTGTATTCAACTCGGATGAGTTTAATTTTAAATTAAAGCTTAGCAGTTAATCCGTGTACCTTTTATTTATTTCCTCTAAGATGATACCGGATAATGAAAAGATGCTTGTTGTCCTTCAGGCATCACCTCCTGATAGCCTGCCTTTTGGCCTTAGAGAAAGTGCTGGAAATGAAAGAGGGAGTCTCTATTTAATTTGATACATCAAGTCATCAACCAAATATTTATTTCCTGATCTTCCCACACAGAGGGTGACTAAAGGTTAATAGGAACACAAGTGGAAAATAATTAAGCATGAAAATATATACAATAAAATGCAAAACAAATCAGAATAAATAAAGTGTAGTGTGACCCTTGGTCAAGATGTCTTGATACTTGCTCCAATCATAAAGGTGTCCCCCACCCCGTTGTTTGATTTTGGGAAGGGCAGAGTAGCCTGACATATACAATGAAGCTGATTGCTGCTGGCATATATAGGCACATAATTTTTTAAAATGATAAAAACTGTGGTAATCGCTTTCCTCCAAAATGCCAGGATCCCTTGTCTTTACTATGGAGACCTGGTAGCGGGGTGGGTGATGCCACTGTTCCATTGGGCCGCTAACCCGAGGGTCCAAGGTTCCACTGTGCCATTTACTCCTTGGGAGCAAAATGAGGCTTTCTGCTCCCATGAAGATGCACAGCTTCAGCAACTCACAGGGACAATCTCACTCCATGTAACTCAATGGCAATGGGTTTGTTTGGCTTATCATGTATAACGATATAGACAAAGTTTCTACTCTTTTCCTTATTTTTAAAAAAAACTGATTTCCTGGGATTATTATCAAGTTGGAACTGATCTGGTGACACCTGACAATCACAGCAACAGAAGCATTTTCATTATTTATTTAGGACCATGTGTCTTGGGAGAAAGACGATGCATCCTATGCCCATAAAGAGTTAAAGTCTCAGAAACACACAGGGACAGTTCTAGTCTGGCCTATAGGCTTTCTTTCTTTTTCTCTTTTGAGGAATATATTTGGTTAAAGAGAGTCATTTTTGCACATCAACGAAGTACTCATTCAGCTACAATGTGAAAATCTGACAGCTCAAACCCACCCATTCCCCTAAAGATTATATTTTAGAAAATGATAATGCAGTTCTATTAGATCATAAGCAGTCTGGTCACTATGAGTTTGGAATTGACTTGAAGACACCTAACAGGAACAAAATGTGTTTGGATATAAGATCAATACATTGATGACAACACTGAGCAAACCAGCAAATTGAACACAACCCTGATATAAGATCAATAAGTTGATCATAATCCAACAATAAAGAAAATCATCTTTCTCTCACATAAAGCAAGCTGGGCAGTAAGAGCAGTCCACAGTGGGCAGGGCAGTGCCATAATGACCTCTGAAACCCAGAATCACCAACATCTTGGTCTGGTGACATCCACTTCTACTTCTTGCCATCATTTCTTTATTCTAACTAGCAAGAAAGTAGGTTGTTTTAGGGCATGATGCCTCCCTCTAAGAAAAGTTCCTGGAAATAAAAATCAACCTTGTGTTAGTCAGGGTGGACTAGAGAAACAAATCCAGGGAGACTCATATGTGGATAAGAAAGAGCTTTATATACAAGAGCAATTGACTATTGAGAAAACATCCTAGTTCAGTCCAGATGAAGTCCATAAATCCAATAGTAGCCCATATGTCTGATACCAACCAATAAAGTTCTTTTCAGACTCATGAAACACATGCAATGATGCCGAATGCAGGAAGATCACAGACCAGTGAGTGGAAAGTCCTGTGGATCCAGTGGTAGTGGGAGCCTCTCAGTTCTGGAAGAGGTCTCCACCATGGCTCCTTCAGCTCCAGGCCTCTATCATAGCTCGATGTGTCTTGTCTGCGGGAATGCCTCACAGGGAGTGTGTGTCCCGCCTTCAGCGAGCTCTTTATTTCCTTAGTGCCTCCAATTGAGGCTATCAAGCTGGGTTAACAGGTTAAACTCCACCCCGTCACTCTTAAGTCTCAAACTGACAACAGATTACGTAACCACCCCAAACAATTTCAATTAACCTTATTGGTCAAACGAAATCATCAGCAACTACAGAACCCTGGCCCTTAGTCTTGAGCTGTGATTCATATACAATCCAGACAAAAATGCTATTACAAAGTGGAACAAAAAAGAAAAACAATTATTAGGGGACAATTGTGTTCCATGACAGCCGGGGAAGGACTGGATTTTATGTGGAAAGAAGAAAGGACTTATGTAAAATTGTAAAGTATTTCCGTAGAGTTGATAGTCATGAAGAAAATTCAGCAGACAGTGTAGATTGCATTTCAATCTCTGAAGGTCAACTTCACAACATGTGCGAGGGATGAGTAGTTAGCTGAACTGATTTTACCCAAAATTATGAACTATGCTCAATATCTATCAGGTTCAGCTGAATGAAAACATCACTAACCCTGATAATAAACAAACACCAGAACTTGCAATTTTTTTGCAAATTATAAACTGCTAAACTTGCTTATTCACTAATAACAACTTTGGATGCAGAAGATCCTGACAAAAATTAAAAGTTAAAGGGAAATATAAGGTTTAAGATATGTCTTACCAGAAATGAAAATAATTCCATATGTAAACTCTTCATACAGGGGAAAAAATTATAAAACCATAAGAAAAAGTGCTGCTTGCTTTTCCTTTCTCTCTTCCTTTTATGAAGTTTCTTGAATATTGGCCAATCTTTTCTAAACATCCAGAATAACTGAATGTAGGTTAATAAAATATATATACACTAAATTGCCCTCAAAGTACCTTAGGCTTAAAAAAATACAAATAAGATTTAGTGATATATACGAGAGATGTGTCTAAAACCAAAATGTCTTTTAAATGCTACCTACTTACGGGGAATTCGCCACCTCGGCCACCCCTCATGCTTGCATTCAGATCAGATGTTGCTGGAGCATCTCCGATTAGACAGACTCGGGTACTTGCTGGGTCCACAGTGAAGGGAGCATGGGATTTACAATCCTGGGAGAGGAAAGAGCCTAAATAAGTAATTAACTGCAGTTGTAATTAATTACAAGAGACATGTAGGGTGAAAAGAGTGCACATGAAAGTATATAATAATGCTAAAGATTTCAGGAAGAAAAAAAAACACTTAGAAAACACTGATTAGAAACAGCATGAAATTGATGAAAGGAGTGTATTGGCAATCATGACCTCATTATAGATTTTCTTAAACTGGAGAAACTATATGAAAAGCGAAAATAATAAACTGATGAACCATTTTCACTTGGGTGTCCCAGTTTGTAGCAATCAACATTTCTTTCTGTCTATAAATTTAATAGGGAATATCAGAGCAAGTCGAGAGACCACTGTCACGGGGATAATCACCAAAGAGTCTATCCAACTCCCTGGAAACTGCACAATCAACTCTTTAGCCCGCTTTGCTTTTGTTAGGTTGGTGTTAGATGCTGACTCGATGGTTCCCATTCATAAGAGCACTCTGCAAAACAAGAGGATACGCTGCCGCTGCCTGCTCCTGGGCCACCCTCACGCCCTCCTGGAGGCCAGTGGGTCAGCTGGTCCGGCGAGGTCTTCCTCTTTTCTGCTGACACGCTCCCGTACCTCACAAAGGCCCTCTCCAGGGAAGAATCCCTTCCAGTGGAGTGCCCCAAGTATGCAAGTCATGGGAGGCGAGATCTCACCGTCCCCACTTCTAAGGAGCATTCCAGCTAGACTTCTTCCGAAAGGCAAGTGCGTGTCCTTCTGGCCCTCCATGACAGGTTTAATCCTCTTTGCCAACACCGTTAATCAAAGGGATCACTTCTGCATTCTTCCCTCTTCGTTTCCTCACTTTCCCACACAGATAAGGTCACTGAACACACTTTTGTGGGCAACATCGCACAACCATGACTTACTTTGTCACCGTTCAAGGCTCCAGCACGCAGGTCTGCAGACACTAGGTTGTTTAGGTCGTCGATGCAAGAGGAGGGGTTCGTGCATTGATAGAGACGTTATCTGACATCCGTCAAAGCTATCAACCCTATTCAGAAGTAGACCGACATAGTGGTGGCCTCTAAGGTGTGAGAGAGTCAGGAGGGAAGGGCCCACTGGTGTGACTGCTGAGACCAGAGCTCAGAGAGAGCGCTCAGCGCCGCCTTGCGAACAACTCACCAGACATGTAACGTTTGGTTAAACGTGGTCCGAGCAGTTTTAAGTGAATGAATGAGAGTAAAGTCTTGTGAGAGTTAGACTTGGCTTCATTTCATTGCACGTAATGTATTTCCCTGAGCTTCTCTCCTATCCCCGGAAGTGGTATATCTTATTTCTGGGTTCTCATGGAGTCATCAATGGGCCCTGGGGGTACAATGGTTACATGGCCAAGTTCTGTCTCAAAGGTTGACTCTACGGGAAAAAATACCGTCTTACTCCCCTAAAGATTACTAAACCCAACAAGACCATCTGTTACTGTCCTAGAGGGGTTGCTGTCAGTCAGAACCAACGGGAATGCACTCGGCACCAGCACCGGAGCCATATATCATGGTGATGGTGCTACCAATAAGAACATATGCAGATGACTTCACTAGGTTTTTATCCGGGAGCCAGGAGTACTTTGAGTACAGATGCTCATGGTAATTCTTGATATTACCTTATATGACAAAAAATATAAGCTCTCATATCGTGAGTCAGTGGGATGAACCTGGTGCATACCCCAAGAGCCTGACAAAGGTAGAAGGCAGGGAAGGAACTGGGCAGCTGATTCAAGGCGAGAGCAGATGAGGGGTAGGAGGAGCCCACGCAGGGTGGCTAACACATGAGGCTGGTTAGGTAAGGCATGGCTGTTGTCTGCTGCAGACTCCTTATAGCCCTATTCATTTATGTATATCAAGTACACACCCTTAGAGATCTTTTTACTTATTCTCCTCCAACTGATGGCAGCCCCGTGCCTAATGGGATGGTATGCTGCTCAATCGTACACCGCCCCCATGGGAGCTTGTGAACTGGTTGGTTGACACATGGATAGTGGCTGTGTATGAGGTACATTGGCCCCAAACTCATCCTGGGCTTCCCTGGGGGAAGGTGAGAATCCAAGCAAGCATCCCATGAACTGGACACATCTCCTATATTTCTGTATTTCCTTTCTCCTCTCTTACTATGCCCCAGTGGCATAGAAAGCTACACATTGGATTTGTAACCTCAAGGTCAGCGGTTCAAACCTACCAGTCACTCCATGAGAGAAAGATGAGGCTTTCTGATCCTGTAAAGATTTAAAGTCTCAGAAACCCACAGAGGCAGTTCTGCTCTGTCCTGTAGGGTCATTATAAATCTCAGTCGGCTTCATGGCACTAGCAGTATATGCTCTGGTCTCCATTCCTCTGTACCTTTACCTAATGCCATTGCTTTTGTGGGGAACTTTCCCGGTCCTTCTCAAATGTTGTCCCAGTTGTGAAGTCTTCCTTTGTCTCTTTCCCTCGGGATCCTCAATGCTCTGTTCAGAACTTCCTTTATATCTCCTAATTCTTCTTTCATATCTTTTCAGTAATCCTGTTCTTTGCATTAAGGTGATAAATTTAACACTCACTACTACACTATGAACCATTGCGGGTCCAAAATCATGTTCTATGTGCTTTAGTTCAGTGTCAGCCACACAACAGATGTTCAGTAAATGTGTGGTTGCATTGATTCGTCGGTTCGGTTCGTGTCTGCCTTCTCTAAGTCTTCTTGAGATGTCCATGTTACCTCTCTTTAGGACACCTCATAGTATACACTTTGTTTTATCTGTAACTAAATGGTAGGCGACTTGAAAGCAAGAATGTTGCCATCACCATTTTTGTGTCTCATACATATTTTAAGCTAAATTCAAATTTATTGAATTGAATAGGAGTTTTAAGAGTTAATGTATTGCAGTGATCTCAATCACCAGAGTGATTGCCACATCCCCTGGGGTGGAGCAGAAGGGATTATAGCTCTTCAGTTCACTGAAGGAGTTAAAAAAGAAGTGTCTTTACAATTTAAGTTGGACAAGAAAAACTAGTTTGTTATAAAAAGCACCCAGATCCCACATGCTCTGATTCAGACATGTATGAAGACTGTAAAAGCAGAATCTGTTTTCAAGAACTTTCTAGTTTCCCTTCTCTAGTAGTCAATCCAATTCAAGTGCAATTTAATAAGTTAATTGCCATGTATGATTGACAGAGGCAAGGGACAACGTCTGATGTGAGGACTTCGCTATAAAAATTATGATAATAACTAAGGATCCTATTATTTCATTAAGAACTCTATATCTGGGCTGATGCGCAGCAAGACGTTTTCTGAATCTACCTTAGCAGTGATTGATTTCAAGTCCGTGGCCTCTGCTCGTCCCTCGGGTCACCCGTCCGGCAATGGAGGGAATGTCGATCAGGATCACTTTGAACGTGAACTCCTGTGAGCCCAAAAACCTAAGCGGGGAATAGCCTCACCTGAAATCTGACCAAAGCTGTCTGTCACTTTTCCTGCCAGAGTTACTTAAGAGCTTAATGCGTAAGAAGGTAGTAGCAATCATGACATTCATTTACCAGAGACAGCAAAAGCTGCACATTTTACAAATAACAATTCCTTGATGAATAATCAATACAACAATCGAAATAAATTAAGAATAATAATGTAAGAAAAGTCAAAAAAACGTTGTCTTCTGAAAATCAAGTGGCATTCATTTCAAATATTATATTTCTAAAATTAAAAAATGAAAATGAAGGTATACCTTAAGAATGCATTTGATTTCCTTTTTTTTTTTTTCAAATACCAGAAAATAATGGATTCGGAGGTTAGACTTTCAATGTGCTAAAAATTTTACATTGACATTTATTGTTTGGATATACTTAGCAACTTTCAAAACAATTGCCCTGAAGTGATCCTTCCTACATATTAAATCTTGAAATTATTTCAGAGGTGGAACATCTTTTACATTAAAAAAATGTTTTTAATGAAGAGTGATAAGGAAACTAATTGTAAAACAAGTAAGGAACAGGAAAATATCTTTACCATTTCAAAGTTTTCTTTGATAAAAGAAGAAAAATTATGCTGAGTGTACTTAAAGGTAGAAATGAATAGTTATATATATAAAAAAAACCCCAAAGTGGAAATAACTCATTCTTCATTAAGCAG